>NW_027274186.1:0-125059 GCF_030028105.1 Mobula birostris | reverse complement strand
ATTCAGTGCACACACACGACTTTCAGAGCGTGAGATTCAGGGCATGAGATTCAGGGCATGAGTTTTAGGACAGGAGATTCAGGGCATGAGTTTCAGGGCATGAGTTTCAGGGCAGGAGTTTTAGGGCATGAGTTTCAGTGCATGAGTTTTAGGGCAGGAGTTTCAGGGTATGTGATTTAGGGCATGAGTTTCAGGGAATGAGATTCAGGGCTTGAGTTTCAGGGCATGAGGTTCAGGGCATGAGTTTCAAGTCATGAGATTCAGGGCATGAGTTTCAGTCCAGGAACTTGAGGGCATGAGATTCAGTGCATGAGTTTCAGAGCATGAGATTCAGGGCATGATTTTCAGGGCAGGAGATTCAGGGCAGGTGTTTCAGTGCAGGAGTTTCAGGGCATGAGATTCAGGGCATGAGATTCAGGGCATGAGTTTCAGGACAGGAGATTCAGGGCATGAGTTTCAAGGCATGAGTTTCAGGGCAGGAGTTTCAGGGCATGTGATTCAGGGCGTGAGTTTCAGGATATGAGATTCATGGCATGAGTCTCAGTGCAGGAGTTTCAGGGCATGAGATTCAGGGCATGAGTTTTAGGGACAGGAGATTCAGGGCATGAGTTTCAGGGCATGAGTTTCAGGGCAGGAGTTTCAGGGCAGGAGTTTTAGGGCATGAGTTTCAGTGTCATGAGTTTTTAGGGCAGGAGTTTCAGGGTATGTGATTTAGGGCATGAGTTTCAGGCATGAGATTCAGGGCTTGAGTTTCAGGGCATGAGGTTCAGGGCAGGAGTTTCAGGGCATGAGATTCAGGGCATGAGTTTCAGTGCAGGAACTTGAGGGCATGAGATTCAGTGCACGAGTTTCAGAGCATGAGGTTCAGGGCATGAGATTCAGGGCTTGATTTTCAGCGCAGGAGATTCAGGGCAGGTGTTTCAGTGAACGAGTTTCAGGGCATGAGATTCAGGGCATGAGATTCGGGGCATGAGTTTCAGGGCAAGAGTTTCAGCGCATGAGTTTCAGGGCAGGAGTTTCAGGGCATGAGATTCAGTGCACGACTTTCAGAGCATGAGATTCAGGGCATGAGATTCAGGCATCACTTTCAGGGCAGGAGATTCAGAGCAGGTGTTTCAGTGCAGGAGTTTCAGGGCATGAGATTCAGGGCATGAGATTCAGGGCATGAGTTTCAGGGCATGAGTTTCAGGGCAGGAGTTTCAGAGCATGTGATTCAGGGCGTGAGTTTCAGGATATGAGATTCATGGCATGAGTTTCAGTGCAGGAGTTTCAGGGCATGAAATTCAGGGCATGAGTTTCAGTGCTTGAGTTTGAGGGCAGGAGTTTCAAGGCATGAGATTCAGGGCATGAGTTTCAGTGCATGAGTTTGAGGGAAGGTGTTTCAGGGCATGAGATTCAGGGCATGAGTTTCAGGGCATGAGATCAGGGCAGGTATTTCAGGGCATGTAATTCAGGGCATGAGATTCTGGGCATATGATTCAGGGCAGGAGTTTTAGGGCATGTGATTCAGGGCATGAGTTTCAGTGCATGAGTTTCAGGTCATGAGATTCAGGGCATGAGTTTCAGTCCAGGAACTTGAAGGCATGAGATTCAGTGCATGAGTTTCAGAGCATGAGATTCAGGGCATGATTTTCAGGGCAGGAGATTCAGGGCAGGTGTTTCAGTGCAGGAGTTTCAATGCATGAGATTCAGGGCATGAGATTCAGGGCATGCGTTTCAGGACAGGAGATTCAGGGCATGAGTTTCAGGGCATGAGTTTCAGGGCAGGAGTTTCAGGGCATGTGATTCAGGGTGTAAGTTTCAGGATATGAGATTCATGGCATGAGTTTCAATGCAGGAGTTTCAGGGCATGAGATTCAGGGCATGAGTTTTAGGACAGGAGATTCAGGGCATGAGTTTCAGGGCATGAGTTTCAGGGCAGGAGTTTCAGGGCAGGAGTTTTAGGGCATGAGTTTCAGTGCATGAGTTTTAGGGCAGGAGTTTCAGGGTATGTGATTTAGGGCATGAGTTTCAGGGAATGAGATTCAGGGCTTGAGTTTCAGGGCATGAGGTTCAGGGCATGAGTTTCAGGTCATGAGATTCAGGACATGAGTTTCAGTCCAGGAACTTGAGGGCATGAGATTCAGTGCATGAGTTTCAGTGCATGAGTTTCAGGGCAGGAGTTTCAGGGTATGTGATTTAGGGCATGAGTTTCAGGGCATGAGGTTCAGGGCATGAGTTTCAGGGCATGAGATTCAGGGCATGAGTTTCAGTGCAGGAACTTGAGGGCATGAGATTCAGTGCACGAGTTTCAGAGCATGAGATTCAGGGCATGAGATTCAGGGCATGATTTTCAGGGCAGGAGATTCAGGGCAGGTGTTTCAGGGCATGAGATTCAGGGCTTGAGTTTCAGGACAGGAGATTCAGGGCATGAGTTTCAGGGCATGAGTTTCAGGGCAGGAGTTTCAGGGCATGTGATTCAGGGCGTGAGTTTCAGGATATGAGATTCATGGCATGAGTTTCAGTGCAGGAGTTTCAGGGCATGAGATTCAGGGCATGAGTTTCAGGGTAGGTGATTCAGGGCAGGAGTTTCAGGACATGAGATTCAGGGCATGAGTTTCAGTGCAGGAACTTGAGGTCATGAGATTCAGTGCACGACTTTCAGAGCGTGAGATTCAGGGCATGAGTTTTAGGACAGGAGATTCAGGGCATGAGTTTCAGGGCATGAGTTTCAGGGCATGAGTTTCAGGGCAGGAGTTTTAGGGCATGAGTTTCAGTGCATGAGTTTTAGGGCAGGAGTTTCAGGGTATGTGATTTAGGGCATGAGTTTCAGGGAATGAGATTCAGGGCTTGAGTTTCAGGGCATGAGGTTCAGGGCATGAGTTTCAGGTCATGAGATTCAGGGCATGAGTTTCAGTCCAGGAACTTGAGGGCATGAGATTCAGTGCATGAGTTTCAGAGCATGAAATTCAGGGCATGATTTTCAGGGCAGGAGATTCAGGGCAGGTGTTTCAGTGCAGGAGTTTCAGGGCATGAGGTTCAGGGCATGAGATTCAGGGCATGAGTTTCAGGACAGGAGATTCAGGGCATGAGTTTCAGGGCATGAGTTTCAGGGCAGGAGTTTCAGGGCATGTGATTCAGGGCGTGAGTTTCAGGATATGAGATTCATGGCATGAGTTTCAGTGCAGGAGTTTCAGGGCATGAGTTTTAGGACAGGAGATTCAGGGCATGAGTTTCAGGGCATGAGTTTCAGGGCAGGAGTTTCAGGGCAGGAGTTTTAGTGCATGAGTTTCAGTGCATGAGTTTCAGGGCAGGAGTTTCAGGGTATGTGATTTAGGGCATGAGTTTCAGGGCATGAGATTCAGGGCTTGAGTTTCAGGGCATGAGGTTCAGGGCATGAGTTTCAGGTCATGAGATTCAGGGCATGAGTTTCAGTCCAGGAACTTGAGGGCATGAGATTCAGGGCATGAGATTCAGTGCATGATTTTCAGGGCAGGAGATTCAGAGCAGGTGTTTCAGTGCAGGAGTTTCAGGGCATGAGATTCAGGGCATGAGATTCAGGGCATGAGTTTCAGGGCATGAGTTTCAGGGCAGGAGTTTCAGAGCATGTGATTCAGGGCGTGAGTTTCAGGATATGAGATTCATGGCATGAGTTTCAGTGCAGGAGTTTCAGGGCATGAGATTCAGGGCATGAGTTTCACTGCATGAGTTTGAGGGCAGGAGTTTCAGGGCATGAGATTCAGGGCATGAGTTTCAGGGCATGTGATCAGGGCAGGTATTTCAGGGCATGTAATTCAGGGCATGAGATTCTGGGCAGATGATTCAGGGCAGGAGTTTTAGGGCATGTGATTCAGGGCATGAGTTTCAGTGCATGAATTTCAGGGCAGGAGTTTCAGGGTATGTGATTTAGGGCATGAGTTTCAGGGCATGAGATTCAGGGCTTGAGTTTCAGGGCATGAGGTTCAGGGCATGAGTTTCAGGGCATGAGATTCAGGGCATGAGTTTCAGTGCAGGAACTTGAGGGCATGAGATTCAGTGCACGAGTTTCAGAGCATGAGATTCAGGGCATGAGATTCAGGGCATGATTTTCAGGGCAGGAGATTCAGGGCAGGTGTTTCAGTGCAGGAGTTTGAGGGCATGAGATTCAGGGCATGAGATTCAGGGCACGAGTTTCAGGACAGGAGATTCAGGGCATGAGTTTCAGGACATGAGTTTCAGGGCATTAGTTTCAGAGCAGGAGTTTCAGGGCATGTGATTCAGGGCGTGAGTTTCAGGATATGAGATTCATGGCATGAGTTTCAGTGCAGGAGTTTCAGGGCATGAGATTCAGAGCATGAGTTTCAGGGTAGGTGATTCAGGGCAGGAGGTTCAGGACATGAGATTCAGGGCATGAGTTTCAGTGCAGGAACTTGAGGTCATGAGATTCAGTGCACGAGTTTCAGAGCATGATATTCAGGGCATGAGATTCAGGGCATGAGTTTCAGGGCAGGAGATTCAGGGCAGGTGTTTCACTGCAAGAGTTTCAGGGCATGAGATTCAGGGCATGAGATTCAGGGCATGAGATTCAGGGCTTGAGTTTCAGGGCATGAGGTTCAGGGCATGAGTTTCAGGTCATGAGATTCAGGGCATGAGTTTCAGTCCAGGAACTTGAGGGCATGAGATTCAGGGCATGAGATTCAGTGCATGATTTTCAGGGCAGGAGATTCAGAGCAGGTGTTTCAGTGCAGGAGTTTCAGGGCATGAGATTCAGGGCATGAGATTCAGGGCATGAGTTTCAGGGCATGAGTTTCAGGGCAGGAGTTTCAGAGCATGTGATTCAGGGCGTGAGTTTCAGGATATGAGATTCATGGCATGAGTTTCAGTGCAGGAGTTTCAGGGCATGAGATTCAGGGCATGAGTTTCACTGCATGAGTTTGAGGGCAGGAGTTTCAGGGCATGAGATTCAGGGCATGAGTTTCAGGGCATGTGATCAGGGCAGGTATTTCAGGGCATGTAATTCAGGGCATGAGATTCTGGGCAGATGATTCAGGGCAGGAGTTTTAGGGCATGTGATTCAGGGCATGAGTTTCAGTGCATGAATTTCAGGGCAGGAGTTTCAGGGTATGTGATTTAGGGCATGAGTTTCAGGGCATGAGATTCAGGGCTTGAGTTTCAGGGCATGAGGTTCAGGGCATGAGTTTCAGGGCATGAGATTCAGGGCATGAGTTTCAGTGCAGGAACTTGAGGGCATGAGATTCAGTGCACGAGTTTCAGAGCATGAGATTCAGGGCATGAGATTCAGGGCATGATTTTCAGGGCAGGAGATTCAGGGCAGGTGTTTCAGTGCAGGAGTTTGAGGGCATGAGATTCAGGGCATGAGATTCAGGGCACGAGTTTCAGGACAGGAGATTCAGGGCATGAGTTTCAGGACATGAGTTTCAGGGCATTAGTTTCAGAGCAGGAGTTTCAGGGCATGTGATTCAGGGCGTGAGTTTCAGGATATGAGATTCATGGCATGAGTTTCAGTGCAGGAGTTTCAGGGCATGAGATTCAGAGCATGAGTTTCAGGGTAGGTGATTCAGGGCAGGAGGTTCAGGACATGAGATTCAGGGCATGAGTTTCAGTGCAGGAACTTGAGGTCATGAGATTCAGTGCACGAGTTTCAGAGCATGATATTCAGGGCATGAGATTCAGGGCATGAGTTTCAGGGCAGGAGATTCAGGGCAGGTGTTTCACTGCAAGAGTTTCAGGGCATGAGATTCAGGGCATGAGATTCAGGGCATGAGATTTAGTACAGGAGATTCAGTGCATGAGTTTCAGGGCATGAGTTTCAGGGCAGGAGTTGTAGGGCATGTGATTCAGGGCATGAGTTTCAGTGCATGAGTTTCAGGGCAGGAGTTTCTGGGTATGTGATTTAGGGCATGAGTTTCAGGGCATGAGATTCAGGGCTTGAGTTTCAGGGCATGAGGTTCAGGGCATGAGTTTCAGGTCATTAGATTCAGGGCATGAGTTTCAGTCCAGGAACTTGAGGGCATGAGATTCAGGGCATGAGATTCAGGGCATGAGTTTAAGGGCATGAGTTTCAGGGCATAAGTTTCAGGACATGACTTTCAGGGAATGAGATTCAGGACATGAGTTTCAGGGCATGAGTTTCAGTGCAGGAACTTGAGGGCATGAGATTCAGGGCATGAGTTTCAGGACAGGAGATTCAGGGCATGAGTTTCAGGGCATGAGTTTCAGGGCAGAAGTTTCAGGGCATGTAATTCAGGGCGTGAGTTTCAGGATATGAGATTCATGGCATGAGTTTCAGTGCAGGAGTTTCAGTGCAGGAACTTGAGGGCATGAGATTCAGGGCATGAGTTTCAGGACAGGAGATTCAGGGCATGAGTTTCAGGGCATGAGATTCAGGACAGCAGTTTTCAAAGCATGAGATTCAGGGCATGAGTTTCAGTGCATGAGTTTGAGGGCAGGAGTTTCAAGGCATGAGATTCAGGGCATGAGTTTCAGTGCATGAGTTTGAGGGCAGGAGTTTCAGGGCATGAGATTCAGGGCATGAGTTTCAGGGCATGAGATTCAGGGCAGGTATTTCAGGGCATGTAATTCAGGGCATGTGTTTTTTTGGCAGATGATTCAGGGCAGGAGTTTTAGGGCATGTGATTCAGGGCATCAGTTTCAGTGCATGAGTTTCAGGGCATGAGGTTCAGGGCATGAGTTTCAGGTCATGAGATTCAGGGCATGAGTTTCAGTCCAGGAACTTGAGGGCATGAGATTCAGTGCATGAGTTTCAGAGCATGAGATTCAGGGCATGATTTTCAGGGCAGGAGATTCAGGGCAGGTGTTTCAGTGCAGGAGTTTCAGGGCATGAGATTCAGGGCATGAGATTCAGGGCATGAGTTTCAGGACAGGAGATTCACGGCATGAGTTTCAGGGCATGAGTTTCAGGGCAGGAGTTTCAGGGCATGTGATTCAGGGTGTAAGTTTCAGGATATGAGATTCATGGCATGAGTTTCAGTGCAGGAGTTTCAGGGCATGAGATTCAGGGCATGAGTTTTAGGACAGGAGATTCAGGGCATGAGTTTCAGGGCATGAGTTTCAGGGCAGGAGTTTCAGGGCAGGAGTTTTTGGGCATGAGTTTCAGTGCATGAGTTTTAGGGCAGGAGTTTCAGGGTATGTGATTCAGGGCATGAGTTTCAGGGAATGAGATTCAGGGCTTGAGTTTCAGGGCATGAGGTTCAGGGCATGAGTTTCAGGTCATGAGATTCAGGACATGAGTTTCAGTCCAGGAACTTGAGGGCATGAGATTCAGTGCATGAGATTCAGTGCATGAGTTTCAGGGCAGGAGTTTCAGGGTATGTGATTTAGGGCATGAGTTTCAGGGCATGAGATTCAGGGCATGAGTTTCAGTGCAGGAGATTCAGGGCAGGTGTTTCAGGGCATGAGATTCAGGGCATGAGTTTCAGGACAGGAGATTCAGGGCATGAGTTTCAGGGCATGAGTTTCAGGGCAGGAGTTTCAGGGCATGTGATTCAGGGCGTGAGTTTCAGGATATGAGATTCATGGCATGAGTTTCAGTGCAGGAGTTTCAGGCCATGAGTTTCAGGGCATGAGTTTCAGGGTAGGTGATTCAGGGCAGGAGTTTCAGGACATGAGATTCAGGGCATGAGTTTCAGTGCAGGAACTTGAGGTCATGAGATTCAGTGCACGACTTTCAGAGCGTGAGATTCAGGGCATGAGATTCAGGGCATGAGTTTTAGGACAGGAGATTCAGGGCATGAGTTTCAGGGCATGAGTTTCAGGGCATGAGTTTCAGGGCAGGAGTTTTAGGGCATGAGTTTCAGTGCATGAGTTTTAGGGCAGGAGTTTCAGGGTATGTGATTTAGGGCATGAGTTTCAGGGAATGAGATTCAGGGCTTGAGTTTCAGGGCATGAGGTTCAGGGCATGAGTTTCAGGTCATGAGATTCAGGGCATGAGTTTCAGTCCAGGAACTTGAGGGCATGAGATTCAGTGCATGAGTTTCAGAGCATGAGTTTCAGGGCATGATTTTCAGGGCAGGAGATTCAGGGCAGGTGTTTCAGTGCAGGAGTTTCAGGGCATGAGATTCAGGGCATGAGATTCAGGGCATGAGTTTCAGGACAGGAGATTCAGGGCTTGAGTTTCAGGGCATGAGTTTCAGGGCAGGAGTTTCAGGGCATGTGATTCAGGGCGTGAGTTTCAGGATATGAGATTCATGGCATGAGTTTCAGTGCAGGAGTTTTAGGGCTTGAGTTTTAGGACAGGAGATTCAGGGCATGAGTTTCAGGGCATGAGTTTCAGGGCAGGAGTTTCAGGGCAGGAGTTTTAGGGCATGAGTTTCAGTGCATGAGTTTCAGGGCAGGAGTTTCAGGGTATGTGATTTAGGGCATGAGTTTCAGGGCATGAGATTCAGGGCTTGAGTTTCTGGGCATGAGGTTCAGGGCATGAGTTTCAGGTCATGAGATTCAGGGCATGAGTTTCAGTCCAGGAACTTGAGGGCATGAGATTCAGTGCATGAGTTTCAGAGCATGAGATTCAGGGCATGGGATTCAGTGCATGATTTTCAGGGCAGGAGATTCAGAGCAGGTGTTTCAGTGCAGGAGTTTCAGGGCATGAGATTCAGGGCATGAGATTCAGGGCATGAGTTTCAGGGCATGATTTTCAGGGCAGGAGTTTCAGAGCATGTGATTCAGGGCATGAGTTTCAGTGCATGAGTTTGAGGGCAGGAGTTTCAGGGCATGAGATTCAGGGCATGAGTTTCAGGGCATGAGATCAGCGCAGGTATTTCAGGGCATGTAATTCAGGGCATGAGATTCTGGGCAGATGATTCAGGGCAGGAGTTTTAGGGCATGTGATTCAGGGCATGAGTTTCAGTGCATGAGTTTCAGGGCAGGAGTTTCAGGGTATGTGATTTAGGGCATGAGTTTCAGGGCATGAGATTCAGGGCTTGAGTTTCAGGGCATGAGGTTCAGGGCATGAGTTTCAGGGCATGAGATTCAGGGCATGAGTTTCAGTGCAGGAAATTGAGGGCATGAGATTCAGTGCACGAGTTTCAGAGCATGAGATTCAGGGCATGAGATTCAGGGCATGAGATTCAGGGCATGAGTTTCAGGACAGGAGATTCAGGGCATGACTTTCAGGACATGAGTTTCAGGGCATGAGTTTCAGAGCAGGAGTTTCAGGGCATGTGATTCAGGGCTTGAGTTTCAGGGCATGAGGTTCAGGGCATGAGTTTCAGGGCATGAGATTCAGGGCATGAGTTTCAGTGCAGGAAATTGAGGGCATGAGATTCAGTGCACGAGTTTCAGAGCATGAGATTCAGGGCATGAGATTCAGGGCATGAGATTCAGGGCATGAGTTTCAGGACAGGAGATTCAGGGCATGACTTTCAGGACATGAGTTTCAGGGCATGAGTTTCAGAGCAGGAGTTTCAGGGCATGTGATTCAGGGCGTGAGTTTCAGGATATGAGATTCATGGCATGAGTTTCAGTGCAGGAGTTTCAGGGCATGAGATTCAGAGCATGAGTTTCAGGGTAGGTGATTCAGGGCAGGAGGTTCAGGACATGAGATTCAGGGCATGAGTTTCAGTGCAGGAACTTGAGGTCATGAGATTCAGTGCACGAGTTTCAGAGCATGAGATTCAGGGCATGAGATTCAGGGCATGAGTTTCAGGGCAGGAGATTCAGGGCAGGTGTTTCACTGCAAGAGTTTCAGGGCATGAGATTCAGGGCATGAGATTCAGGGCATGAGATTTAGTACAGGAGATTCAGAGCATGAGTTTCAGGGCATGAGTTTCAGGGCAGGAGTTGTAGGGCATGTGATTCAGGGCATGAGTTTCAGTGCATGAGTTTCAGGGCAGGAGTTTCTGGGTATGTGATTTAGGGCATGAGTTTCAGGGCATGAGATTCAGGGCTTGAGTTTCAGGGCATGAGGTTCAGGGCATGAGTTTCAGGTCATGAGATTCAGGGCAGGAGTTTCAGGGCATGTGATTCAGGGCGTGAGTTTCAGGATATGAGATTCATGGCATGAGTTTCAGTCCAGGAACTTGAGGGCATGAGATTCAGGGCATGAGATTCAGGGCATGAGTTTCAGGGCATGAGTTTCAGGGCAGGAGTTTCAGGGCATGTGATTCAGGGCGTGAGTTTCAGGATATGAGATTCATGGCATGAGTTTCAGTGCAGGAGTTTCAGGGCATGAGTTTTAGTACAGGAGATTCAGGGGATGAGTTTCAGGGCATGCGTTTCAGGGCAGGAGTTTCAGGGCAGGAGTTTTAGTGCATGAGTTTCAGTGCATGAGTTTCAGGGCAGGAGTTTCAGGGTATGTGATTTAGGGCATGAGTTTCAGGGCATGAGATTCAGGGCTTGAGTTTCAGGGCATGAGATCAGGGCAGGTATTTCAGGGCATGTAATTCAGGGCATGAGATTCTGGGCAGATGATTCAGGGCAGGAGTTTTAGGGCATGTGATTCAGGGCATGAGTTTCAGTGCATGAGTTTCAGGGCAGGAGTTTCAGGGTATGTGATTTAGGGCATGAGTTTCAGGGCATGAGATTCAGGGCTTGAGTTTCAGGGCATGAGGTTCAGGGCATGAGTTTCAGGGCATGAGATTCAGGGCATGAGATTCAGGGCATGATTTTCAGGGCAGGAGATTCAGGGCAGGTGTTTCAGTGCAGGAGTTTCAGGGCATGAGATTCAGGGCATGAGATTCAGGGCATGAGTTTCAGGACAGGAGATTCAGGGCATGAGGTTCAGGACATGAGTTTCAGGGCATGAGTTTCAGAGCAGGAGTTTCAGGGCATGTGATTCAGGGCGTGAGTTTCAGGATATGAGATTCATGGCATGAGTTTCAGTGCAGGAGTTTCAGGGCATGGGATTCAGAGCATGAGTTTCAGGGTAGGTGATTCAGGGCAGGAGGTTCAGGACATGAGATTCAGGGCATGAGTTTCAGTGCAGGAACTTGAGGTCATGAGATTCAGTGCTCGAGTTTCAGAGCATGAGATTCAGGGCATGAGATTCAGGGCATGAGTTTCAGGGCAGGAGATTCAGGGCAGGTGTTTCACTGCAAGAGTTTCAGGGCATGAGATTCAGGGCAGGTGTTTCACTGCAAGAGTTTCAGGGCATGAGATTCAGGGCATGAGATTCAGGGCATGAGATTTAGTACACGACTTTCAGAGCATGAGATTCAGGGCATGAGATTCAGGGCATCACTTTCAGGGCAGGAGATTCAGAGCAGGTGTTTCAGTGCAGGAGTTTCAGGGCATGAGATTCAGGGCATGAGATTCAGGGCATGAGTTTCAGGGCATGAGTTTCAGGGCAGGAGTTTCAGAGCATGTGATTCAGGGCGTGAGTTTCAGGATATGAGATTCATGGCATGAGTTTCAGTGCAGGAGTTTCAGGGCATGAAATTCAGGGCATGAGTTTCAGTGCATGAGTTTGAGGGCAGGAGTTTCAAGGCATGAGATTCAGGGCATGAGTTTCAGTGCATGAGTTTGAGGGAAGGTGTTTCAGGGCATGAGATTCAGGGCATGAGTTTCAGGGCATGAGATCAGGGCAGGTATTTCAGGGCATGTAATTCAGGGCATGAGATTCTGGGCATATGATTCAGGGCAGGAGTTTTAGGGCATGTGATTCAGGGCATGAGTTTCAGTGCATGAGTTTCAGGTCATGAGATTCAGGGCATGAGTTTCAGTCCAGGAACTTGAAGGCATGAGATTCAGTGCATGAGTTTCAGAGCATGAGATTCAGGGCATGATTTTCAGGGCAGGAGATTCAGGGCAGGTGTTTCAGTGCAGGAGTTTCAATGCATGAGATTCAGGGCATGAGATTCAGGGCATGCGTTTCAGGACAGGAGATTCAGGGCATGAGTTTCAGGGCATGAGTTTCAGGGCAGGAGTTTCAGGGCATGTGATTCAGGGTGTAAGTTTCAGGATATGAGATTCATGGCATGAGTTTCAATGCAGGAGTTTCAGGGCATGAGATTCAGGGCATGAGTTTTAGGACAGGAGATTCAGGGCATGAGTTTCAGGGCATGAGTTTCAGGGCAGGAGTTTCAGGGCAGGAGTTTCAGGGCAGGAGTTTTAGGGCATGAGTTTCAGTGCATGAGTTTTAGGGCAGGAGTTTCAGGGTATGTGATTTAGGGCATGAGTTTCAGGGAATGAGATTCAGGGCTTGAGTTTCAGGGCATGAGGTTCAGGGCATGAGTTTCAGGTCATGAGATTCAGGACATGAGTTTCAGTCCAGGAACTTGAGGGCATGAGATTCAGTGCATGAGTTTCAGTGCATGAGTTTCAGGGCAGGAGTTTCAGGGTATGTGATTTAGGGCATGAGTTTCAGGGCATGAGGTTCAGGGCATGAGTTTCAGGGCATGAGATTCAGGGCATGAGTTTCAGTGCAGGAACTTGAGGGCATGAGATTCAGTGCACGAGTTTCAGAGCATGAGATTCAGGGCATGAGATTCAGGGCATGATTTTCAGGGCAGGAGATTCAGGGCAGGTGTTTCAGGGCATGAGATTCAGGGCTTGAGTTTCAGGACAGGAGATTCAGGGCATGAGTTTCAGGGCATGAGTTTCAGGGCAGGAGTTTCAGGGCATGTGATTCAGGGCGTGAGTTTCAGGATATGAGATTCATGGCATGAGTTTCAGTGCAGGAGTTTCAGGGCATGAGATTCAGGGCATGAGTTTCAGGGTAGGTGATTCAGGGCAGGAGTTTCAGGACATGAGTTTCAGGGCATGAGTTTCAGGGCATGAGTTTCAGGGCAGGAGTTTTAGGGCATGAGTTTCAGTGCATGAGTTTTAGGGCAGGAGTTTCAGGGTATGTGATTTAGGGCATGAGTTTCAGGGAATGAGATTCAGGGCTTGAGTTTCAGGGCATGAGGTTCAGGGCATGAGTTTCAGGTCATGAGATTCAGGGCATGAGTTTCAGTCCAGGAACTTGAGGGCATGAGATTCAGTGCATGAGTTTCAGAGCATGAAATTCAGGGCATGATTTTCAGGGCAGGAGATTCAGGGCAGGTGTTTCAGTGCAGGAGTTTCAGGGCATGAGGTTCAGGGCATGAGATTCAGGGCATGAGTTTCAGGACAGGAGATTCAGGGCATGAGTTTCAGGGCATGAGTTTCAGGGCAGGAGTTTCAGGGCATGTGATTCAGGGCGTGAGTTTCAGGATATGAGATTCATGGCATGAGTTTCAGTGCAGGAGTTTCAGGGCATGAGTTTTAGGACAGGAGATTCAGGGCATGAGTTTCAGGGCATGAGTTTCAGGGCAGGAGTTTCAGGGCAGGAGTTTTAGTGCATGAGTTTCAGTGCATGAGTTTCAGGGCAGGAGTTTCAGGGTATGTGATTTAGGGCATGAGTTTCAGGGCATGAGATTCAGGGCTTGAGTTTCAGGGCATGAGGTTCAGGGCATGAGTTTCAGGTCATGAGATTCAGGGCATGAGTTTCAGTCCAGGAACTTGAGGGCATGAGATTCAGTGCATGAGTTTCAGAGCATGAGATTCAGGGCATGAGATTCAGTGCATGATTTTCAGGGCAGGAGATTCAGAGCGGGTGTTTCAGTGCAGGAGTTTCAGGGCATGAGATTCAGGGCATGAGATTCAGGGCATGAGTTTCAGGGCATGAGTTTCAGGGCAGGAGTTTCAGAGCATGTGATTCAGGGCGTGAGTTTCAGGATATGAGATTCATGGCATGAGTTTCAGTGCAGGAGTTTCAGGGCATGAGATTCAGGGCATGAGTTTCACTGCATGAGTTTGAGGGCAGGAGTTTCAGGGCATGAGATTCAGGGCATGAGTTTCAGGGCATGAGATCAGGGCAGGTATTTCAGGGCATGTAATTCAGGGCATGAGATTATGGGCAGATGATTCAGGGCAGGAGTTTTAGGGCATGTGATTCAGGGCATGAGTTTCAGTGCATGAGTTTCAGGGCAGGAGTTTCAGGGTATGTGATTTAGGGCATGAGTTTCAGGGCATGAGATTCAGGGCTTGAGTTTCAGGGCATGAGGTTCAGGGCATGAGTTTCAGGGCATGAGATTCAGGGCATGAGTTTCAGTGCAGGAACTTGAGGGCATGAGATTCAGTGCACGAGTTTCAGAGCATGAGATTCAGGGCATGAGATTCAGGGCATGATTTTCAGGGCAGGAGATTCAGGGCAGGTGTTTCAGTGCAGGAGTTTCAGGGCATGAGATTCAGGGCATGAGATTCAGGGCATGAGTTTCAGGACAGGAGATTCAGGGCATGAGTTTCAGGACATGAGTTTCAGGGCATTAGTTTCAGAGCAGGAGTTTCAGGGCATGTGATTCAGGGCGTGAGTTTCAGGATATGAGATTCATGGCATGAGTTTCAGTGCAGGAGTTTCAGGGCATGAGATTCAGAGCATGAGTTTCAGGGTAGGTGATTCAGGGCAGGAGGTTCAGGACATGAGATTCAGGGCATGAGTTTCAGTGCAGGAACTTGAGGTCATGAGATTCAGTGTACGAGTTTCAGAGCATGATATTCAGGGCATGAGATTCAGGGCATGAGTTTCAGGGCAGGAGATTCAGGGCAGGTGTTTCACTGCAAGAGTTTCAGGGCATGAGATTCAGGGCATGAGATTCAGGGCATGAGATTTAGTACAGGAGATTCAGTGCATGAGTTTCAGGGCATGAGTTTCAGGGCAGGAGTTGTAGGGCATGTGATTCAGGGCATGAGTTTCAGTGCATGAGTTTCAGGGCAGGAGTTTCTGGGTATGTGATTTAGGGCATGAGTTTCAGGGAATGAGATTCAGGGCTTGAGTTTCAGGGCATGAGGTTCAGGGCATGAGTTTCAGGTCATGAGATTCAGGGCATGAGTTTCAGTCCAGGAACTTGAGGGCATGAGATTCAGTGCATGAGTTTCAGAGCATGAGTTTCAGGGCATGATTTTCAGGGCAGGAGATTCAGGGCAGGTGTTTCAGTGCAGGAGTTTCAGGGCATGAGATTCAGGGCATGAGATTCAGGGCATGAGTTTCAGGACAGGAGATTCAGGGCTTGAGATTCAGGGCATGAGTTTCAGGGCATGAGTTTCAGTCCAGGAACTTGAGGGCATGAGATTCAGGGCATGAGATTCAGGGCATGAGTTTAAGGGCATGAGTTTCAGGGCATAAGTTTCAGGACATGAGTTTCAGGGAATGAGATTCAGGACATGAGTTTCAGGGCATGAGTTTCAGTGCAGGAACTTGAGGGCATGAGATTCAGGGCATGAGTTTCAGGACAGGAGATTCAGGGCATGAGTTTCAGGGCATGAGTTTCAGGGCAGAAGTTTCAGGGCATGTAATTCAGGGCGTGAGTTTCAGGATATGAGATTCATGGCATGAGTTTCAGTGCAGGAGTTTCAGTGCAGGAACTTGAGGGCATGAGATTCAGGGCATGAGTTTCAGGACAGGAGATTCAGGGCATGAGTTTCAGGGCATGAGATTCAGGACAGCAGTTTTCAAAGCATGAGATTCAGGGCATGAGTTTCAGGACAGGAGATTCAGGGCATGAGTTTCAGTTCAGGAGTTTCAGGGCATGAGATTCAGGGCATGAGTTTCAGTGCATGAGTTTGAGGGCAGGAGTTTCAGGGCATGAGATTCAGGGCATGAGTTTCAGGGCATGAGATTCAGGGCAGGTATTTCAGGGCATGTAATTCAGGGCATGTGTTTTTTTGGCAGATGATTCAGGGCAGGAGTTTTAGGGCATGTGATTCAGGGCATGAGTTTCAGTGCATGAGTTTCAGGGCATGAGGTTCAGGGCATGAGTTTCAGGTCATGAGATTCAGGGCATGAGTTTCAGTCCAGGAACTTGAGGGCATGAGATTCAGTGCATGAGTTTCAGAGCATGAGATTCAGGGCATGATTTTCAGGGCAGGAGATTCAGGGCAGGTGTTTCAGTGCAGGAGTTTCAGGGCATGAGATTCAGGGCATGAGTTTCAGTGCATGAGTTTCAGGGCAGGAGTTTCAGGGTATGTGATTTAGGGCATGAGTTTCAGGGCATGAGTTTCAGGGCATGAGATTCAGGGCATGAGTTTCAGTGCAGGAGATTCAGGGCAGGTGTTTCAGGGCATGAGATTCAGGGCATGAGTTTCAGGACAGGAGATTCAGGGCATGAGTTTCAGGGCATGAGTTTCAGGGCAGGAGTTTCAGGGCATGTGATTCAGGGCGTGAGTTTCAGGATATGAGATTCATGGCATGAGTTTCAGTGCAGGAGTTTCAGGGCATGAGATTCAGGGCATGAGTTTCAGGGTAGGTGATTCAGGGCAGGAGTTTCAGGACATGAGATTCAGGGCATGAGTTTCAGTGCAGGAACTTGAGGTCATGAGATTCAGTGCACGACTTTCAGAGCGTGATATTCAGGGCATGAGATTCAGGGCATGAGTTTTAGGACAGGAGATTCAGGGCATGAGTTTCAGGGCATGAGTTTCAGGGCATGAGTTTCAGGGCAGGAGTTTTAGGGCATGAGTTTCTGTGCATGAGTATTAGGGCAGGAGTTTCAGGGTATGTGATTTAGGGCATGAGTTTCAGGGAATGAGATTCAGGGCTTGAGTTTCAGGGCATGAGGTTCAGGGCATGAGTTTCAGGTCATGAGATTCAGGGCATGAGTTTCAGTCCAGGAACTTGAGGGCATGAGATTCAGTGCATGAGTTTCAGAGCATGAGTTTCAGGGCATGATTTTCAGGGCAGGAGATTCAGGGCAGGTGTTTCAGTGCAGGAGTTTCAGGGCATGAGATTCAGGGCATGAGATTCAGGGCATGAGTTTCAGGACAGGAGATTCAGGGCTTGAGTTTCAGGGCATGAGTTTCAGGGCAGGAGTTTCAGGGCATGTGATTCAGGGCATGAGTTTCAGGATATGAGATTCATTGCATGAGTTTCAGTGCAGGAGTTTTAGGGCATGAGTTTTAGGACAGGAGATTCAGGGCATGAGTTTCAGGGCATGAGTTTCAGGGCAGGAGTTTCAGGGCAGGAGTTTTAGGGCATGAGTTTCAGTGCATGAGTTTCAGGGCAGGAGTTTCAGGGTATGTGATTTAGGGCATGAGTTTCAGGGCATGAGATTCAGGGATTGAGTTTCTGGGCATGAGGTTCAGGGCATGAGTTTCAGGTCATGAGATTCAGGGCATGAGTTTCAGTCCAGGAACTTGAGGGCATGAGATTCAGTGCATGAGTTTCAGAGCATGAGATTCAGGGCATGGGATTCAGTGCATGATTTTCAGGGCAGGAGATTCAGAGCAGGTGTTTCAGTGCAAGAGTTTCAGGGCATGAGATTCAGGGCATGAGATTCAGGGCATGAGTTTCAGGGCATGATTTTCAGGGCAGGAGTTTCAGAGCATGTGATTCAGGGCATGAGTTTCAGTGCATGAGTTTGAGGGCAGGAGTTTCAGGGCATGAGATTCAGGGCATGAGTTTCAGGGCATGAGATCAGGGCAGGTATTTCAGGGCATGTAATTCAGGGCATGAGATTCTGGGCAGATGATTCAGGGCAGGAGTTTTAGGGCATGTGATTCAGGGCATGAGTTTCAGTGCATGAGTTTCAGGGCAGGAGTTTCAGGGTATGTGATTTAGGGCATGAGTTTCAGGGCATGAGATTCAGGGCTTGAGTTTCAGGGCATGAGGTTCAGGGCATGAGTTTCAGGGCATGAGATTCAGGGCATGAGTTTCAGTGCAGGAAATTGAGGGCATGAGATTCAGTGCACGAGTTTCAGAGCATGAGATTCAGGGCATGAGATTCAGGGCATGATTTTCAGGGCAGGAGATTCAGGGCAGGTGTTTCAGTGCAGGAGTTTCAGGGCATGAGATTCAGGGCATGAGATTCAGGGCATGAGTTTCAGGACAGGAGATTCAGGGCATGACTTTCAGGACATGAGTTTCAGGGCATGAGTTTCAGAGCAGGAGTTTCAGGGCATGTGATTCAGGGCGTGAGTTTCAGGATATGAGATTCATGGCATGAGTTTCAGTGCAGGAGTTTCAGGGCATGAGATTCAGAGCATGAGTTTCAGGGTAGGTGATTCAGGGCAGGAGGTTCAGGACATGAGATTCAGGGCATGAGTTTCAGTGCAGGAACTTGAGGTCATGAGATTCAGTGCACGAGTTTCAGAGCATGAGATTCAGGGCATGAGATTCAGGGCATGAGTTTCAGGGCAGGAGATTCAGGGCAGGTGTTTCACTGCAAGAGTTTCAGGGCATGAGATTCAGGGCATGAGATTCAGGGCATGAGATTTAGTACAGGAGATTCAGAGCATGAGTTTCAGGGCATGAGTTTCAGGGCAGGAGTTGTAGGGCATGTGATTCAGGGCATGAGTTTCAGTGCATGAGTTTCAGGGCAGGAGTTTCTGGGTATGTGATTTAGGGCATGAGTTTCAGGGCATGAGATTCAGGGCTTGAGTTTCAGGGCATGAGGTTCAGGGCATGAGTTTCAGGTCATGAGATTCAGGGCAGGAGTTTCAGGGCATGTGATTCAGGGCGTGAGTTTCAGGATATGAGATTCATGGCATGAGTTTCAGTCCAGGAACTTGAGGGCATGAGATTCAGGGCATGAGATTCAGGGCATGAGTTTCAGGGCATGAGTTTCAGGGCAGGAGTTTCAGGGCATGTGATTCAGGGCGTGAGTTTCAGGATATGAGATTCATGGCATGAGTTTCAGTGCAGGAGTTTCAGGGCATGAGTTTTAGGACAGGAGATTCAGGGGATGAGTTTCAGGGCATGCGTTTCAGGGCAGGAGTTTCAGGGCAGGAGTTTTAGTGCATGAGTTTCAGTGCATGAGTTTCAGGGCAGGAGTTTCAGGGTATGTGATTTAGGGCATGAGTTTCAGGGCATGAGATTCAGGGCTTGAGTTTCAGGGCATGAGATCAGGGCAGGTATTTCAGGGCATGTAATTCAGGGCATGAGATTCTGGGCAGATGATTCAGGGCAGGAGTTTTAGGGCATGTGATTCAGGGCATGAGTTTCAGTGCATGAGATTCAGGGCTTGAGTTTCAGGGCATGAGGTTCAGGGCATGAGTTTCAGGGCATGAGATTCAGGGCATGAGTTTCAGTGCAGGAACTTGAGGGCATGAGATTCAGTGCACGAGTTTCAGAGCATGAGATTCAGGGCATGAGATTCAGGGCATGATTTTCAGGGCAGGAGATTCAGGGCAGGTGTTTCAGTGCAGGAGTTTCAGGGCATGAGATTCAGGGCATGAGATTCAGGGCATGAGTTTCAGGACAGGAGATTCAGGGCATGAGTTTCAGGACATGAGTTTCAGGGCATGAGTTTCAGAGCAGGAGTTTCAGGGCATGTGATTCAGGGCGTGAGTTTCAGGATATGAGATTCATGGCATGAGTTTCAGTGCAGGAGTTTCAGGGCATGAGATTCAGAGCATGAGTTTCAGGGTAGGTGATTCAGGGCAGGAGGTTCAGGACATGAGATTCAGGGCATGAGTTTCAGTGCAGGAACTTGAGGTCATGAGATTCAGTGCACGAGTTTCAGAGCATGAGATTCAGGGCATGAGATTCAGGGCATGAGTTTCAGGGCAGGAGATTCAGGGCAGGTGTTTCACTGCAAGAGTTTCAGGGCATGAGATTCAGGGCAGGTGTTTCACTGCAAGAGTTTCAGGGCATGAGATTCAGGGCATGAGATTCAGGGCATGAGATTTAGTACAGGAGATTCAGTGCATGTGATTCAGGGCATGAGTTTCAGTGCATGAGTTTCAGGGCAGGAGTTTCTGGGTATGTGATTTAGGGCATGAGTTTCAGGGCATGAGATTCAGGGCTTGAGTTTCAGGGCATGAGGTTCAGGGCATGAGTTTCAGGTCATGAGATTCAGGGCAGGAGTTTCAGGGCATGTGATTCAGGGCGTGAGTTTCAGGATATGAGATTCATGGCATGAGTTTCAGTGCAGGAGTATCAGGGCATGAGTTTTAGGACAGGAGATTCAGGGCATGAGTTTCAGGGCATGAGTTTCAGGGCAGGAGTTTCAGGGCAGGAGTTTTAGTGCATGAGTTTCAGTGCATGAGTTTCAGGGCAGGAGTTTCAGGGTATGTGATTTAGGGCATGAGTTTCAGGTCATGAGATTCAGGGCATGATTTTCAGTCCAGGAACTTGAGGGCATGAGATTCAGTGCATGAGTTTCAGAGCATGAGATTCAGGGCATGAGATTCAGTGCATGATTTTCAGGGCAGGAGATTCAGAGCAGGTGTTTCAGTGCAGGAGTTTCAGGGTATGAGATTCAGGGCATGAGATTCAGGGCATGAGTTTCAGTGCATGAGTTTCAGGGCAGGAGTTTCAGTGCATGAGTTTCAGGGCATGAGATTCAGGGCAGGTGTTTCAGTGCAGGAGTTTCAGGGCATGAGATTCAGGGCATGAGATTCAGGGCATGAGTTTCAGGACAGGAGATTCAGGGCATGAGTTTCAGGACATGAGTTTCAGGGCAGTAGTTTCAGAGCAGGAGTTTCAGGGCATGTGATTCAGGGCGTGAGTTTCAGGATATGAGATTCATGGCATGAGTTTCAGTGCAGGAGTTTCAGGGCATGAGATTCAGAGCATGAGTTTCAGGGTAGGTGATTCAGGGCAGGAGGTTCAGGACATGAGATTCAGGGCATGAGTTTCAGTGCAGGAACTTGAGGTCATGAGATTCAGTGCACGAGTTTCAGAGCATGAGATTCAGGGCATGAGATTCAGGGCATGAGTTTCAGGGCAGGAGATTCAGGGCAGGTGTTTCACTGCAAGAGTTTCAGGGCATGAGATTCAGAGCATGAGATTCAGGGCATGAGATTTAGTACAGGAGATTCAGTGCATGAGTTTCAGGGCATGAGTTTCAGGGCAGGAGTTGTAGGGCATGTGATTCAGGGCATGAGTTTCAGTGCATGAGTTTCAGGGCAGGAGTTTCTGGGTATGTGATTTAGGGCATGAGTTTCAGGGCATGAGATTCAGGGCTTGAGTTTCAGGGCATGAGGTTCAGGGCATGAGTTTCAGGTCATGAGATTCAGGGCATGAGTTTCAGTCCAGGAACTTGAGGGCATGAGATTCAGGGCATGAGATTCAGGGCATGAGTTTAAGGGCATGAGTTTCAGGGCATAAGTTTCAGGACATGAGTTTCAGGGAATGAGATTCAGGACATGAGTTTCAGGGCATGAGTTTCAGTGCAGGAACTTGAGGGCATGAGATTCAGGGCATGAGTTTCAGGACAGGAGATTCAGGGCATGAGTTTCAGGGCATGAGTTTCAGGGCATGAGTTTCAGGGCAGAAGTTTCAGGGCATGTAATTCAGGGCGTGAGTTTCAGGATATGAGATTCATGGCATGAGTTTCAGTGCAGGAGTTTCAGGGCATGAGATTCAGGGCATGAGTTTCAGGGCATGAGATTCAGGACAGCAGTTTCAAGGCATGAGATTCAGGGCATGAGTTTCAGTGCATGAGTTTGAGGGCAGGAGTTTCAAGGCATGAGATTCAGGGCATGAGTTTCAGTGCATGAGTTTGAGGGCAGGAGTTTCAGGGCATGAGATTCAGGGCATGAGTTTCAGGGCATGAGATTCAGGGCAGGTATTTCAGGGCATGTAATTCAGGGCATGTGTTTTTTTGGCAGATGATTCAGGGCAGGAGTTTTAGGGCATGTGATTCAGGGCATGAGTTTCAGTGCATGAGTTTCAGGGCATGAGGTTCAGGGCATGAGTTTCAGGTCATGAGATTCAGGGCATCAGTTTCAGTCCAGGAACTTGAGGGCATGAGATTCAGTGCATGAGTTTCAGAGCATGAGATTCAGTGCAGGAGTTTCAGGGCATGAGATTCAGGGCATGAGATTCAGGGCATGAGTTTCAGGACAGGAGATTCAGGGCATGAGTTTCAGGGCATGAGTTTCAGGGCAGGAGTTTCAGGGCATGTGATTCAGGGTGTAAGTTTCAGGATATGAGATTCATGGCATGAGTTTCAGTGCAGGAGTTTCAGGGCATGAGATTCAGGGCATGAGTTTTAGGACAGGAGATTCAGGGCATGAGTTTCAGGGCATGAGTTTCAGGGCAGGAGTTTCGGGGCAGGAGTTTTAGGGCATGAGTTTCAGTGCATGAGTTTTAGGGCAGGAGTATCAGGGTATGTGATTTAGGGCATGAGTTTCAGGGAATGAGATTCAGGGCTTGAGTTTCAGGGCATGAGGTTCAGGGCATCAGTTTCAGGTCATGAGATTCAGGACATGAGTTTCAGTCCAGGAACTTGAGGGCATGAGATTCAGTGCATGAGTTTCAGTGCATGAGTTTCAGGGCAGGAGTTTCAGGGTATGTGATTTAGGGCATGAGTTTCAGGGCATGAGTTTCAGGGCATGAGATTCAGGGCATGAGTTTCAGTGCAGGAACTTGAGGGCATGAGATTCAGTGCACGAGTTTCAGAGCATGAGATTCAGGGCATGAGATTAGGGGCATGATTTTCAGGGCAGGAGATTCAGGGCAGGTGTTTCAGGGCATGAGATTCAGGGCGTGAGTTTCAGGACAGGAGATTCAGGGCATGAGTTTCAGGGCATGAGTTTCACGGCAGGAGTTTCAGGGCATGTGATTCAGGGCGTGAGTTTCAGGATATGAGATTCATGGCATGAGTTTCAGTGCAGGAGTTTCAGGGCATGAGATTCAGGGCATGAGTTTCAGGGTAGGTGATTCAGGGCAGGAGTTTCAGGACATGAGATTCAGGGCATGAGTTTCAGTGCAGGAACTTGAGGTCATGAGATTCAGTGCACGACTTTCAGAGCGTGAGATTCAGGGCATGAGATTCAGGGCAGGAGTTTTAGGGCATGAGTTTCAGTGCATGAGTTTTAGGGCAGGAGTTTCAGGGTATGTGATTTAGGGCATGAGTTTCAGGGAATGAGATTCAGGGCTTGAGTTTCAGGGCATGAGGTTCAGGGCATGAGTTTCAGGTCATGAGATTCAGGGCATGAGTTTCAGTCCAGGAACTTGAGGGCATGAGATTCAGTGCATGAGTTTCAGAGCATGAGATTCAGAGCATGATTTTCAGGGCAGGGGATTCAGGGCAGGTGTTTCAGTGCAGGAGTTTCAGGGCATGAGATTCAGGGCATGAGATTCAGGGCATGAGTTTCAGGACAGGAGATTCAGGGCTTGAGTTTCAGGGCATGAGTTTCAGGGCAGGAGTTTCAGGGCATGTGATTCAGGGCGTGAGTTTCAGGATATGAGATTCATGGCATGAGTTTCAGTGCAGGAGTTTTAGGGCATGAGTTTTAGGACAGGAGATTCAGGGCATGAGTTTCAGGGCATGAGTTTCAGGGCAGGAGTTTCAGGGCAGGAGTTTTAGGGCATGAGTTTCAGTGCATGAGTTTCAGGGCAGGAGTTTCAGGGTATGTGATTTAGGGCATGAGTTTCAGGGCATGAGATTCAGGGCTTGAGTTTCAGGGCATGAGGTTCAGGGCATGAGTTTCAGGTCATGAGATTCAGGGCAGGAGTTTCAGTCCAGGAACTTGAGGGCATGAGATTCAGTGCATGAGTTTCAGAGCATGAGATTCAGGGCATGGGATTCAGTGCATGATTTTCAGGGCAGGAGATTCAGAGCAGGTGTTTCAGTGCAGGAGTTTCAGGGCATGAGATTCAGGGCATGAGATTCAGGGCATGAGTTTCAGGGCATGAGTTTCAGGGCAGGTGTTTCAGAGCATGTGATTCAGGGCGTGAGTTTCAGGATATGAGATTCATGGCATGAGTTTCAGTTCAGGAGTTTCAGGGCATGAGATTCAGGGCATGAGTTTCAGTGCATGAGTTTGAGGGCAGGAGTTTCAGGGCATGAGATTCAGGGCATGAGTTTCAGGGCATGAGATCAGGGCAGGTATTTCAGGGCATGTAATTCAGGGCATGAGATTCTGGGCAGATGATTCAGGGCAGGAGTTTTAGGGCATGTGATTCAGGGCATGAGTTTCAGTGCATGAGTTTCAGGGCAGGAGTTTCAGGGTATGTGATTTAGGGCATGAGTTTCAGGGCATGAGATTCAGGGCATGAGATTCAGGGCATGATTTTCAGGGCAGGAGATTCAGGGCAGGTGTTTCAGTGCAGGAGTTTCAGGGCATGAGATTCAGGGCATGAGATTCAGGGCATGAGTTTCAGGACATGAGTTTCAGGGCATGAGTTTCAGAGCAGGAGTTTCAGGGCATGTGATTCAGGGCGTGAGTTTCAGGATATGAGATTCATGGCATGAGTTTCAGTGCAGGAGTTTCAGGGCATGAGATTCAGAGCATGAGTTTCAGGGTAGGTGATTCAGGGCAGGAGGTTCAGGACATGAGATTCAGGGCATGAGTTTCAGTGCAGGAACTTGAGGTCATGAGATTCAGTGCACGAGTTTCAGAGCATGAGATTCAGGGCATGAGATTCAGGGCATGAGTTTCAGGGCAGGAGATTCAGGGCAGGTGTTTCACTGCAAGAGTTTCAGGGCATGAGATTCAGGGCATGAGATTCAGGGCATGAGATTTAGTACAGGAGATTCAGTGCATGAGTTTCAGGGCATGAGTTTCAGGGCAGGAGTTGTAGGGCATGTGATTCAGGGCATGAGTTTCAGTGCATGAGTTTCAGGGCAGGAGTTTCTGGGTATGTGATTTAGGGCATGAGTTTCAGGGCATGAGATTCAGGGCTTGAGTTTCAGGGCATGAGGTTCAGGGCATGAGTTTCAGGTCATGAGATTCAGGGCAGGAGTTTCAGGGCATGTGATTCAGGGCGTGAGTTTCAGGATATGAGATTCATGGCATGAGTTTCAGTCCAGGAACTTGAGGGCATGAGATTCAGGGCATGAGATTCAGGGCATGAGTTTCAGGGCATGAGTTTCAGGGCAGGAGTTTCAGGGCATGTGATTCAGGGCGTGAGTTTCAGGATATGAGATTCATGGCATGAGTTTCAGTGCAGGAGTTTCAGGGCATGAGTTTTAGGACAGGAGATTCAGGGCATGAGTTTCAGGGCATGAGTTTCAGGGCAGGAGTTTCAGGGCAGTAGTTTTAGTGCATGAGTTTCAGTGCATGAGTTTCAGGGCAGGAGTTTCAGGGTATGTGATTTAGGGCATGAGTTTCAGGTCATGAGATTCAGGGCATGATTTTCAGTCCAGGAACTTGAGGGCATGAGATTCAGTGCATGAGTTTCAGAGCATGAGATTCAGGGCATGAGATTCAGTGCATGATTTTCAGGGCAGGAGATTCAGAGCAGGTGTTTCAGTGCAGGAGTTTCAGGGCATGAGATTCAGGGCATGAGATTCAGGGCATGAGTTTCAGGGCATGAGTTTCAGGGCAGGAGTTTCAGAGCATGTGATTCAGGGCGTGAGTTTCAGGATATGAGATTCATGGCATGAGTTTCAGTGCAGGAGTTTCAGGGCATGAGATTCAGGGCATGAGTTTCAGTGCATGAGTTTGAGGGCAGGAGTTTCAGGGCATGAGATTCAGGGCATGAGTTTCAGGGCATGAGATCAGGGCAGGTATTTCAGGGCATGTAATTCAGGGCATGAGATTCTGGGCAGATGATTCAGGGCAGGAGTTTTAGGGCATGTGATTCAGGGCATGAGTTTCAGTGCATGAGTTTCAGGGCAGGAGTTTCAGGGTATGTGATTTAGGGCATGAGTTTCAGGGCATGAGATTCAGGGCTTGAGTTTCAGGGCATGAGGTTCAGGGCATGAGTTTCAGGGCATGAGATTCAGGGCATGAGTTTCTGTGCAGGAACTTGAGGGCATGAGATTCAGGGCACGAGATTCAGGGCATGATTTTCAGGGCAGGAGATTCAGGGCAGGTGTTTCAGTGCAGGAGTTTCAGGGCATGAGATTCAGGGCATGAGATTCAGGGCATGAGTTTCAGGACAGGAGATTCAGGGCATGAGTTTCAGGACATGAGTTTCAGGGCAGTAGTTTCAGAGCAGGAGTTTCAGGGCATGTGATTCAGGGCGTGAGTTTCAGGATATGAGATTCATGGCATGAGTTTCAGTGCAGGAGTTTCAGGGCATGAGATTCAGAGCATGAGTTTCAGGGTAGGTGATTCAGGGCAGGAGGTTCAGGACATGAGATTCAGGGTATGAGTTTCAGTGCAGGAACTTGAGGTCATGAGATTCAGTGCACGAGTTTCAGAGCATGAGATTCAGGGCATGAGATTCAGGGCATGAGTTTCAGGGCAGGAGATTCAGGGCAGGTGTTTCACTGCAAGAGTTTCAGGGCATGAGATTCAGGGCATGAGATTCAGGGCATGAGATTTAGTACAGGAGATTCAGTGCATGAGTTTCAGGGCAGGAGTTGTAGGGCATGTGATTCAGGGCATGAGTTTCAGTGCATGAGTTTCAGGGCAGGAGTTTCTGGGTATGTGATTTAGGGCATGAGTTTCAGGGCATGAGATTCAGGGCTTGAGTTTCAGGGCATGAGGTTCAGGGCATGAGTTTCAGGTCATGAGATTCAGGGCATGAGTTTCAGTCCAGGAACTTGAGGGCATGAGATTCAGGGCATGAGATTCAGGGCATGAGTTTAAGGGCATGAGTTTCAGGGCATAAGTTTCAGGACATGAGTTTCAGGGAATGAGATTCAGGACATGAGTTTCAGGGCATGAGTTTCAGTGCAGGAACTTGAGGGCATGAGATTCAGGGCATGAGTTTCAGGACAGGAGATTCAGGGCATGAGTTTCAGGGCATGAGTTTCAGGGCATGAGTTTCAGGGCAGAAGTTTCAGGGCATGTAATTCAGGGCGTGAGTTTCAGGATATGAGATTCATGGCATGAGTTTCAGTGCAGGAGTTTCAGGGCATGAGATTCGGGGCATGAGTTTCAGGGCATGAGATTCAGGACAGCAGTTTCAAGGCATGAGTTTCAGGGCATGAGTTTCAGTGCATGAGTTTGAGGGCAGGAGTTTCAAGGCATGAGATTCAGGGCATGAGTTTCAGTGCATGAGTTTGAGGGCAGGAGTTTCAGGGCATGAGATTCAGGGCATGAGTTTCAGGGCATGAGATTCAGGGCAGGTATTTCAGGGCATGTAATTCAGGGCATGTGTTTTTTTGGCAGATGATTCAGGGCAGGAGTTTTAGGGCATGTGATTCAGGGCATGAGTTTCAGTGCATGAGTTTCAGGGCATGAGGTTCAGGGCATGAGTTTCAGGTCATGAGATTCAGGGCATGAGTTTCAGTCCAGGAACTTGAGGGCATGAGATTCAGTGCATGAGTTTCAGAGCATGAGATTCAGGGCATGATTTTCAGGGCAGGAGATTCAGGGCAGGTGTTTCAGTGCAGGAGTTTCAGGGCATGAGATTCAGGGCATGAGATTCAGGGCATGAGTTTCAGGACAGGAGATTCAGGGCATGAGTTTCAGGGCATGAGTTTCAGGGCAGGAGTTTCAGGGCATGTGATTCAGGGTGTAAGTTTCAGGATATGAGATTCATGGCATGAGTTTCAGTGCAGGAGTTTCAGGGCATGAGATTCAGGGCATGAGTTTTAGGACAGGAGATTCAGGGCATGAGTTTCAGGGCAGGAGTTTCAGGGCAGGAGTTTTAGGGCATGAGTTTCAGTGCATGAGTTTTAGGGCAGGAGTTTCAGGGTATGTGATTTAGGGCATGAGTTTCAGGGAATGAGATTCAGGGCTTGAGTTTCAGGGCATGAGGTTCAGGGCATGAGTTTCAGGTCATGAGATTCAGGACATGAGTTTCAGTCCAGGAACTTGAGGGCATGAGATTCAGTGCATGAGTTTCAGGGCTGGAGTTTCAGGGTATGTGATTTAGGGCATGAGTTTCAGGGCATGAGTTTCAGGGCATGAGATTCAGGGCATGAGTTTCAGTGCAGGAACTTGAGGGCATGAGATTCAGTGCACGAGTTTCAGAGCATGAGATTCAGGGCATGAGATTCAGGGCATGATTTTCAGGGCAGGAGATTCAGGGCAGGTGTTTCAGGGCATGAGATTCAGGGCATGAGTTTCAGGACAGGAGATTCAGGGCATGAGTTTCAGGGCATGAGTTTCAGGGCAGGAGTTTCAGGGCATGTGATTCAGGGCGTGAGTTTCAGGATATGAGATTCATGGCGTGAGTTTCAGTGCAGGAGTTTCAGGGCATGAGATTCAGGGCATGAGTTTCAGGGTAGGTGATTCAGGGCAGGAGTTTCAGGACATGAGATTCAGGGCATGAGTTTCAGTGCAGGAACTTGAGGTCATGAGATTCAGTGCACGACTTTCAGAGCGTGAGATTCAGGGCATGAGATTCAGGGCATGAGCTTTAGGACAGGAGATTCAGGGCATGAGTTTCAGGGCATGAGTTTCAGGGCATGAGTTTCAGGGCAGGAGTTTTAGGGCATGAGTTTCGGTGCATGAGTTTTAGGGCAGGAGTTTCAGGGTATGTGATTTAGGGCATGAGTTTCAGGGAATGAGATTCAGGGCTTGAGTTTCAGGGCATGAGGTTCAGGGCATGAGTTTCAGGTCATGAGATTCAGGGCATGAGTTTCAGTCCAGGAACTTGAGGGCATGAGATTCAGTGCATGAGTTTCAGAGCATGAGATTCAGGGCATGATTTTCAGGGCAGGAGATTCAGGGCAGGTGTTTCAGTGCAGGAGTTTCAGGGCATGAGATTCAGGGCATGAGATTCAGGGCATGAGTTTCAGGACAGGAGATTCAGGGCATGAGTTTCAGGGCATGAGTTTCAGGGCAGGAGTTTCAGGGCATGTGATTCAGGGTGTAAGTTTCAGGATATGAGATTCATGGAATGAGTTTCAGTGCAGGAGTTTCAGGGCATGAGATTCAGGGCATGAGTTTTAGGACAGGAGATTCAGGGCATGAGTTTCAGGGCATGAGTTTCAGGGCAGGAGTTTCAGGGCAGGAGTTTTAGGGCATGAGTTTCAGTGCATGAGTTTTAGGGCAGGAGTTTCAGGGTATGTGATTTAGGGCATGAGTTTCAGGGAATGAGATTCAGGGCTTGAGTTTCAGGGCATGAGGTTCAGGGCATGAGTTTCAGGTCATGAGATTCAGGACATGAGTTTCAGTCCAGGAACTTGAGGGCATGAGATTCAGTGCATGAGTTTCAGGGCTGGAGTTTCAGGGTATGTGATTTAGGGCATGAGTTTCAGGGCATGAGTTTCAGGGCATGAGATTCAGGGCATGAGTTTCAGTGCAGGAACTTGAGGGCATGAGATTCAGTGCACGAGTTTCAGAGCATGAGATTCAGGGCATGAGATTCAGGGCATGATTTTCAGGGCAGGAGATTCAGGGCAGGTGTTTCAGGGCATGAGATTCAGGGCATGAGTTTCAGGACAGGAGATTCAGGGCATGAGTTTCAGGGCATGAGTTTCAGGGCAGGAGTTTCAGGGCATGTGATTCAGGGCGTGAGTTTCAGGATATGAGATTCATGGCGTGAGTTTCAGTGCAGGAGTTTCAGGGCATGAGATTCAGGGCATGAGTTTCAGGGTAGGTGATTCAGGGCAGGAGTTTCAGGACATGAGATTCAGGGCATGAGTTTCAGTGCAGGAACTTGAGGTCATGAGATTCAGTGCACGACTTTCAGAGCGTGAGATTCAGGGCATGAGATTCAGGGCATGAGCTTTAGGACAGGAGATTCAGGGCATGAGTTTCAGGGCATGAGTTTCAGGGCATGAGTTTCAGGGCAGGAGTTTTAGGGCATGAGTTTCGGTGCATGAGTTTTAGGGCAGGAGTTTCAGGGTATGTGATTTAGGGCATGAGTTTCAGGGAATGAGATTCAGGGCTTGAGTTTCAGGGCATGAGGTTCAGGGCATGAGTTTCAGGTCATGAGATTCAGGGCATGAGTTTCAGTCCAGGAACTTGAGGGCATGAGATTCAGTGCATGAGTTTCAGAGCATGAGATTCAGGGCATGATTTTCAGGGCAGGAGATTCAGGGCAGGTGTTTCAGTGCAGGAGTTTCAGGGCATGAGATTCAGGGCATGAGATTCAGGGCATGAGTTTCAGGACAGGAGATTCAGGGCTTGAGTTTCAGGGCATGAGTTTCAGGGCAGGAGTTTCAGGGCATGTGATTCAGGGAGTGAGTTTCAGGATATGAGATTCATGGCATGAGTTTCAGTGCAGGAGTTTTAGGGCATGAGTTTTAGGACAGGAGATTCAGGGCATGAGTTTCAGGGCATGAGTTTCAGGGCAGGAGTTTCAGGGCAGGAGTTTTAGGGCATGAGTTTCAGTGCATGAGTTTCAGGGCAGGAGTTTCAGGGTATGTGATTTAGGGCATGAGTTTCAGGGCATGAGATTCAGGGCTTGAGTTTCAGGGCATGAGGTTCAGGGCATGAGTTTCAGGTCATGAGATTCAGGGCATGAGTTTCAGTCCAGGAACTTGAGGGCATGAGATTCAGTGCATGAGTTTCAGAGCATGAGATTCAGGGCATGGGATTCAGTGCATGATTTTCAGGGCAGGAGATTCAGAGCAGGTGTTTCAGTGCAGGAGTTTCAGGGCATGAGATTCAGGGCATGAGATTCAGGGCATGAGTTTCAGGGCATGAGTTTCAGGTCAGGAGTTTCAGAGCATGTGATTCAGGGCGTGAGTTTCAGGATATGAGATTCATGGCATGAGTTTCAGTGCAGGAGTTTCAGGGCATGACATTCAGGGCATGAGTTTCAGTGCATGAGTTTGAGGGCAGGAGTTTCAGGGCATGAGATTCAGGGCATGAATTTCAGGGCATGAGATCAGGGCAGGTATTTCAGGGAATGTAATTCAGGGCATGAGATTCTGGGCAGATGATTCAGGGCTGGAGTTTCAGGGTATGTGATTTAGGGCATGAGTTTCAGGGCATGAGTTTCAGGGCATGAGATTCAGGGCATGAGTTTCAGTGCAGGAACTTGAGGGCATGAGATTCAGTGCACGAGTTTCAGAGCATGAGATTCAGGGCATGAGATTCAGGGCATGATTTTCAGGGCAGGAGATTCAGGGCAGGTGTTTCAGGGCATGAGATTCAGGGCATGAGTTTCAGGACAGGAGATTCAGGGCATGAGTTTCAGGGCATGAGTTTCAGGGCAGGAGTTTCAGGGCATGTGATTCAGGGCGTGAGTTTCAGGATATGAGATTCATGGCGTGAGTTTCAGTGCAGGACTTTCAGGGCATGAGATTCAGGGCATGAGTTTCAGGGTAGGTGATTCAGGGCAGGAGTTTCAGGACATGAGATTCAGGGCATGAGTTTCAGTGCAGGAACTTGAGGTCATGAGATTCAGTGCACGACTTTCAGAGCGTGAGATTCAGGGCATGAGATTCAGGGCATGAGCTTTAGGACAGGAGATTCAGGGCATGAGTTTCAGGGCATGAGTTTCAGGGCATGAGTTTCAGGGCAGGAGTTTTAGGGCATGAGTTTCGGTGCATGAGTTTTAGGGCAGGAGTTTCAGGGTATGTGATTTAGGGCATGAGTTTCAGGGAATGAGATTCAGGGCTTGAGTTTCAGGGCATGAGGTTCAGGGCATGAGTTTCAGGTCATGAGATTCAGGGCATGAGTTTCAGTCCAGGAACTTGAGGGCATGAGATTCAGTGCATGAGTTTCAGAGCATGAGATTCAGGGCATGATTTTCAGGGCAGGAGATTCAGGGCAGGTGTTTCAGTGCAGGAGTTTCAGGGCATGAGATTCAGGGCATGAGATTCAGGGCATGAGTTTCAGGACAGGAGATTCAGGGCTTGAGTTTCAGGGCATGAGTTTCAGGGCAGGAGTTTCAGGGCATGTGATTCAGGGCGTGAGTTTCAGGATATGAGATTCATGGCATGAGTTTCAGTGCAGGAGTTTTAGGGCATGAGTTTTAGGACAGGAGATTCAGGGCATGAGTTTCAGGGCATGAGTTTCAGGGCAGGAGTTTCAGGGCAGGAGTTTTAGGGCATGAGTTTCAGTGCATGAGTTTCAGGGCAGGAGTTTCAGGGTATGTGATTTAGGGCATGAGTTTCAGGGCATGAGATTCAGGGCTTGAGTTTCAGGGCATGAGGTTCAGGGCATGAGTTTCAGGTCATGAGATTCAGGGCATGAGTTTCAGTCCAGGAACTTGAGGGCATGAGATTCAGTGCATGAGTTTCAGAGCATGAGATTCAGCACATGGGATTCAGTGCATGATTTTCAGGGCAGGAGATTCAGAGCAGGTGTTTCAGTGCAGGAGTTTCAGGGCATGAGATTCAGGGCATGAGATTCAGGGCATGAGTTTCAGGGCATGAGTTTCAGGGCAGGAGTTTCAGAGCATGTGATTCAGGGCGTGAGTTTCAGGATATGAGATTCATGGCATGAGTTTCAGTGCAGGAGTTTCAGGGCATGACATTCAGGGCATGAGTTTCAGTGCATGAGTTTGAGGGCAGGAGTTTCAGGGCATGAGATTCAGGGCATGAATTTCAGGGCATGAGATCAGGGCAGGTATTTCAGGGAATGTAATTCAGGGCATGAGATTCTGGGCAGATGATTCAGGGCAGGAGTTTTAGGGCATGTGATTCAGGGCATGAGTTTCAGTGCATGAGTTTCAGGGCAGGAGTTTCAGGGTATGTGATTTAGGGCATGAGTTTCAGGGCATGAGATTCAGGGCTTGAGTTTCAGGGCATGAGGTTCAGGGCATGAGTTTCAGGGCATGAGATTCAGGGCATGAGTTTCAGTGCAGGAACTTGAGGGCATGAGATTCAGTGCACGAGTTTCAGAGCATGAGATTCAGGGCATGAGATTCAGGGCATGATTTTCAGGGCAGGAGATTCAGGGCAGGTGTTTCAGTGCAGGAGTTTCAGGGCATGAGTTTCAGGGCATGAGATTCAGGGCATGAGATTCAGGGCATCAGTTTCAGGACAGGAGATTCAGGGCATGAGTTTCAGGACATGAGTTTCAGGGCATGAGTTTCAGAGCAGGAGTTTCAGGGCATGTGATTCAGGGCGTGAGTTTCAGGATATGAGATTCATGGCATGAGTTTCAGTGCAGGAGTTTCAGGGCATGAGATTCAGAGCATGAGTTTCAGGGTAGGTGATTCAGGGCAGGAGGTTCAGGACATGAGATTCAGGGCATGAGTTTCAGTGCAGGAACTTGAGGTCATGAGATTCAGTGCACGAGTTTCAGAGCATGAGATTCAGGGCATGAGATTCAGGGCATGAGTTTCAGGGCATGAGATTCAGGGCATGAGATTCAGGGCATGAGATTTAGTACAGGAGATTCAGTGCATGAGTTTCAGGGCATGAGTTTCAGGGCAGGAGTTGTAGGGCATGTGATTCAGGGCATGAGTTTCAGTGCATGAGTTTCAGGGCAGGAGTTTCTGGGTATGTGATTTAGGGCATGAGTTTCAGGGCATGAGATTCAGGGCTTGAGTTTCAGGGCATGAGGTTCAGGGCATGAGTTTCAGGTCATGAGATTCAGGGCATGAGTTTCAGTCCAGGAACTTGAGGGCATGAGATTCAGGGCATGAGATTCAGGGCATGAGTTTGAGGGCATGAGTTTCAGGGCATAAGTTTCAGGACATGAGTTTCAGGGAATGAGATTCAGGACAGAAGTTTCAGGGCATGTAATTCAGGGCGTGAGTTTCAGGATATGAGATTCATGGCATGAGTTTCAGTGCAAGAGTTTCAGGGCATGAGATTCAGGGCATGAGTTTCAGGGCATGAGATTCAGGACAGCAGTTTCAAGGCATGAGATTCAGGGCATGAGTTTCAGTGCATGAGTTTGAGGGCAGGAGTTTCAAGGCATGAGATTCAGGGCATGAGTTTCAGTGCATGAGTTTGAGGGCAGGAGTTTCAGGGCATGAGATTCAGGGCATGAGTTTCAGGGCAGGAGATTCAGGGCAGGTGTTTCACTGCAAGAGTTTCAGGGCATGAGATTCAGGGCATGAGATTTAGTACAGGAGATTCAGTGCATGAGTTTCAGGGCATGAGTTTCAGGGCAGGAGTTGTAGGGCATGTGATTCAGGGCATGAGTTTCAGTGCATGAGTTTCAGGGCAGGAGTTTCTGGGTATGTGATTTAGGGCATGAGTTTCAGGGCATGAGATTCAGGGCTTGAGTTTCAGGGCATGAGGTTCAGGGCATGAGTTTCAGGTCATGAGATTCAGGGCATGAGTTTCAGTCCAGGAACTTGAGGGCATGAGATTCAGGGCATGAGATTCAGGGCATGAGTTTAAGGGCATGAGTTTCAGGGCATAAGTTTCAGGACATGAGTTTCAGGGAATGAGATTCAGGACATGAGTTTCAGGGCATGAGTTTCAGTGCAGGAACTTGAGGGCATGAGATTCAGGGCATGAGTTTCAGGACAGGAGATTCAGGCCATGAGTTTCAGGGCATGAGTTTCAGGGCATGAGTTTCAGGGCAGAAGTTTCAGGGCATGTAATTCAGGGCGTGAGTTTCAGGATATGAGATTCATGGCATGAGTTTCAGTGCAGGAGTTTCAGGGCATGAGATTCAGGGCATGAGTTTCAGGGCATGAGATTCAGGACAGCAGTTTCAAGGCATGAGATTCAGGGCATGAGTTTCAGTGCATGAGTTTGAGGGCAGGAGTTTCAAGGCATGAGATTCAGGGAATGAGTTTCAGTGCATGGGTTTGAGGGCAGGAGTTTCAGGGCATGAGATTCAGGGCATGAGTTTCAGGGCATGAGATTCAGGGCAGGTATTTCAGGGCATGTAATTCAGGGCATGTGTTTTTTTGGCAGATGATTCAGGGCATGAGTTTCAGGGCATGAGTTTCAGGGCATGAGATTCAGGGCATGAGTTTCAGTGCAGGAACTTGAGGGCATGAGATTCAGTGCACGAGTTTCAGAGCATGAGATTCAGGGCATGAGATTAGGGGCATGATTTTCAGGGCAGGAGATTCAGGGCAGGTGTTTCAGGGCATGAGATTCAGGGCATGAGTTTCAGGACAGGAGATTCAGGGCATGAGTTTCAGGGCATGAGTTTCACGGCAGGAGTTTCAGGGCATGTGATTCAGGGCGTGAGTTTCAGGATATGAGATTCATGGCATGAGTTTCAGTGCAGGAGTTTCAGGGCATGAGATTCAGGGCATGAGTTTCAGGGTAGGTGATTCAGGGCAGGAGTTTCAGGACATGAGATTCAGGGCATGAGTTTCAGTGCAGGAACTTGAGGTCATGAGATTCAGTGCACGACTTTCAGAGCGTGAGATTCAGGGCATGAGATTCAGGGCATGAGTTTTAGGACAGGATATTCAGGGCATGAGTTTCAGGGCATGAGTTTCAGGGCAGGAGTTTTAGGGCATGAGTTTCAGTGCATGAGTTTTAGGGCAGGAGTTTCAGGGTATGTGATTTAGGGCATGAGTTTCAGGGAATGAGATTCAGGGCTTGAGTTTCAGGGCATGAGGTTCAGGGCATGAGTTTCAGGTCATGAGATTCAGGGCATGAGTTTCAGTCCAGGAACTTGAGGGCATGAGATTCAGTGCATGAGTTTCAGAGCATGAGATTCAGAGCATGATTTTCAGGGCAGGGATTCAGGGCAGGTGTTTCAGTGCAGGAGTTTCAGGGCATGAGATTCAGGGCATGAGATTCAGGGCATGAGTTTCAGGACAGGAGATTCAGGGCTTGAGTTTCAGGGCATGAGTTTCAGGGCAGGAGTTTCAGGGCATGAGTTTCAGGGCAGGAGTTTCAGGGTATGTGATTTAGGGCATGAGTTTCAGGGCATGAGATTCAGGGCTTGAGTTTCAGGGCATGAGGTTCAGGGCATGAGTTTCAGGTCATGAGATTCAGGGCAGGAGTTTCAGTCCAGGAACTTGAGGGCATGAGATTCAGTGCATGAGTTTCAGAGCATGAGATTCAGGGCATGGGATTCAGTGCATGATTTTCAGGGCAGGAGATTCAGAGCAGGTGTTTCAGTGCAGGAGTTTCAGGGCATGAGATTCAGGGCATGAGATTCAGGGCATGAGTTTCAGGGCATGAGTTTCAGGGCAGGTGTTTCAGAGCATGTGATTCAGGGCGTGAGTTTCAGGATATGAGATTCATGGCATGTGTTTCAGTTCAGGAGTTTCAGGGCATGAGATTCAGGGCATGAGTTTCAGTGCATGAGTTTGAGGGCAGGAGTTTCAGGGCATGAGATTCAGGGCTTGAGTTTCAGGGCATGAGATCAGGGCAGGTATTTCAGGGCATGTAATTCAGGGCATGAGATTCTGGGCAGATGATTCAGGGCAGGAGTTTTAGGGCATGTGATTCAGGGCATGAGTTTCAGTGCATGAGTTTCAGGGCAGGAGTTTCAGGGTATGTGATTTAGGGCATGAGTTTCAGGGCATGAGATTCAGGGCATGAGATTCAGGGCATGATTTTCAGGGCAGGAGATTCAGGGCAGGTGTTTCAGTGCAGGAGTTTCAGGGCATGAGATTCAGGGCATGAGATTCAGGGCATGAGTTTCAGGACATGAGTTTCAGGGCATGAGTTTCAGAGCAGGAGTTTCAGGGCATGTGATTCAGGGCGTGAGTTTCAGGATATGAGATTCATGGCATGAGTTTCAGTGCAGGAGTTTCAGGGCATGAGATTCAGAGCATGAGTTTCAGGGTAGGTGATTCAGGGCAGGAGGTTCAGGACATGAGATTCAGGGCATGAGTTTCCGTGCAGGAACTTGAGGTCATGAGATTCAGTGCACGAGTTTCAGAGCATGAGATTCAGGGCATGAGATTCAGGGCATGAGTTTCAGGGCAGGAGATTCAGGGCAGGTGTTTCACTGCAAGAGTTTCAGGGCATGAAATTCAGGGCATGAGATTCAGGGCATGAGATTTAGTACAGGAGATTCAGTGCATGAGTTTCAGGGCATGAGTTTCAGGGCAGGAGTTGTAGGGCATGTGATTCAGGGCATGAGTTTCAGTGCATGAGTTTCAGGGCAGGTGTTTCTGGGTATGTGATTTAGGGCATGAGTTTCAGGGCATGAGATTCAGGGCTTGAGTTTCAGGGCATGAGGTTCAGGGCATGAGTTTCAGGTCATGAGATTCAGGGCAGGAGTTTCAGGGCATGTGATTCAGGGCGTGAGTTTCAGGATATGAGATTCATGGCATGAGTTTCAGTCCAGGAACTTGAGGGCATGAGATACAGGGCATGAGATTCAGGGCATGAGTTTCAGGGCATGAGTTTCAGGGCAGGAGTTTCAGGGCATGTGATTCAGGGCGTGAGTTTCAGGATATGAGATTCATGGCATGAGTTTCAGTGCAGGAGTTTCAGGGCATGAGTTTTAGGACAGGAGATTCAGGGCATGAGTTTCAGGGCATGAGTTTCAGGGCAGGAGTTTCAGGGCAGTAGTTTTAGTGCATGAGTTTCAGTGCATGAGTTTCAGGGCAGGAGTTTCAGGGTATGTGATTTAGGGCATGAGTTTCAGGGCATGAGATTCAGGGCATGATTTTCAGTCCAGGAACTTGAGGGCATGAGATTCAGTGCATGAGTTTCAGAGCATGAGATTCAGGGCATGAGATTCAGTGCATGATTTTCAGGGCAGGAGATTCAGAGCAGGTGTTTCAGTGCAGGAGTTTCAGGGCATGAGATTCAGGGCATGAGATTCAGGGCATGAGTTTCAGGGCATGAGTTTCAGGGCAGGAGTTTCAGAGCATGTGATTCAGGGCGTGAGTTTCAGGATATGAGATTCATGGCATGAGTTTCAGTGCAGGAGTTTCAGGGCATGAGATTCAGGGCATGAGTTTCAGTGCATGAGTTTGAGGGCAGGAGTTTCAGGGCATGAGATTCAGGGCATGAGTTTCAGGGCATGAGATCAGGGCAGGTATTTCAGGGCATGTAATTCAGGGCATGAGATTCTGGGCAGATGATTCAGGGCAGGAGTTTTAGGGCATGTGATTCAGGGCATGAGTTTCAGTGCATGAGTTTCAGGGCAGGAGTTTCAGGGTATGTGATTTAGGGCATGAGTTTCAGGGCATGAGATTCAGGGCTTGAGTTTCAGGGCATGAGGTTCAGGGCATGAGTTTCAGGGCATGAGATTCAGGGCATGAGTTTCTGTGCAGGAACTTGAGGGCATGAGATTCAGGGCACGAGATTCAGGGCATGATTTTCAGGGCAGGAGATTCAGGGCAGGTGTTTCAGTGCAGGAGTTTCAGGGCATGAGATTCAGGGCATGAGATTCAGGGCATGAGTTTCAGGACAGGAGATTCAGGGCATGAGTTTCAGGACATGAGTTTCAGGGCAGTAGTTTCAGAGCAGGAGTTTCAGGGCATGTGATTCAGGGCGTGAGTTTCAGGATATGAGATTCATGGCATGAGTTTCAGTGCAGGAGTTTCAGGGCATGAGATTCAGAGCATGAGTTTCAGGGTAGGTGATTCAGGGCAGGAGGTTCAGGACATGAGATTCAGGGTATGAGTTTCAGTGCAGGAACTTGAGGTCATGAGATTCAGTGCACGAGTTTCAGAGCATGAGATTCAGGGCATGAGATTCAGGGCATGAGTTTCAGGGCAGGAGATTCAGGGCAGGTGTTTCACTGCAAGAGTTTCAGGGCATGAGATTCAGGGCATGAGATTCAGGGCATGAGATTTAGTACAGGAGATTCAGTGCATGAGTTTCAGGGCATGAGTTTCAGGGCAGGAGTTGTAGGGCATGTGATTCAGGGCATGAGTTTCAGTGCATGAGTTTCAGGGCAGGAGTTTCTGGGTATGTGATTTAGGGCATGAGTTTCAGGGCATGAGATTCAGGGCTTGAGTTTCAGGGCATGAGGTTCAGGGCATGAGTTTCAGGTCATGAGATTCAGGGCATGAGTTTCAGTCCAGGAACTTGAGGGCATGAGATTCAGGGCATGAGATTCAGGGCATGAGTTTAAGGGCATGAGTTTCAGGGCATAAGTTTCAGGACATGAGTTTCAGGGAATGAGATTCAGGACATGAGTTTCAGGGCATGAGTTTCAGTGCAGGAACTTGAGGGCATGAGATTCAGGACATGAGTTTCAGGACAGGAGATTCAGGGCATGAGTTTCAGGGCATGAGTTTCAGGGCATGAGTTTCAGGGCAGAAGTTTCAGGGCATGTAATTCAAGGCGTGAGTTTCAGGATATGAGATTCATGGCATGAGTTTCAGTGCAGGAGTTTCAGGGCATGAGATTCAGGGCATGAGTTTCAGGGCATGAGATTCAGGACAGCAGTTTCAAGGCATGAGTTTCAGGGCATGAGTTTCAGTGCATGAGTTTGAGGGCAGGAGTTTCAAGGCATGAGATTCAGGGCATGAGTTTCAGTGCATGAGTTTGAGGGCAGGAGTTTCAGGGCATGAGATTCAGGGCATGAGTTTCAGGGCATGAGATTCAGGGCAGGTATTTCAGGGCATGTAATTCAGGGCATGTGTTTTTTTGGCAGATGATTCAGGGCAGGAGTTTTAGGGCATGTGATTCAGGGCATGAGTTTCAGTGCATGAGTTTCAGGGCATGAGTTTTAGGGCAGGAGTTTCAGGGTATGTGATTTAGGGCATGAGTTTCAGGGAATGAGATTCAGGGCTTGAGTTTCAGGGCATGAGGTTCAGGGCATGAGTTTCAGGTCATGAGATTCAGGGCATGAGTTTCAGTCCAGGAACTTGAGGGCATGAGATTCAGTGCATGAGTTTCAGAGCATGAGATTCAGGGCATGAGATTCAGGGCATGAGATTCAGGGCATGCGTTTCAGGACAGGAGATTCAGGGCATGAGTTTCAGGGCATGAGTTTCAGGGCAGGAGTTTCAGGGCATGTGATTCAGGGTGTAAGTTTCAGGATATGAGATTCATGGCATGAGTTTCAGTGCAGGAGTTTCAGGGCATGAGATTCAGGGCATGAGTTTTAGGACAGGAGATTCAGGGCATGAGTTTCAGGGCATGAGTTTCAGGGCAGGAGTTTCAGGGCAGGAGTTTTAGGGCATGAGTTTCAGTGCATGAGTTTTAGGGCAGGAGTTTCAGGGTATGTGATTTAGGGCATGAGTTTCAGGGAATGAGATTCAGGGCTTGAGTTTCAGGGCATGAGGTTCAGGGCATGAGTTTCAGGTCATGAGAATCAGGACATGAGTTTCAGTCCAGGAACTTGAGGGCATGAGATTCAGTGCATGAGTTTCAGTGCATGAGTTTCAGGGCAGGAGTTTCAGGGTATGTGATTTAGGGCATGAGTTTCAGGGCATGAGGTTCAGGGCATGAGTTTCAGGGCATGAGATTCAGGGCATGAGTTTCAGTGCAGGAACTTGAGGGCATGAGATTCAGTGCACGAGTTTCAGAGCATGAGATTCAGGGCATGAGATTCAGGGCATGATTTTCAGGGCAGGAGATTCAGTGCAGGTGTTTCAGGGCATGAGATTCAGGGCTTGAGTTTCAGGACAGGAGATTCAGGGCATGAGTTTCAGGGCATGAGTTTCAGGGCAGGAGTTTCAGGGCATGTGATTCAGGGCGTGAGTTTCAGGATATGAGATTCATGGCATGAGTTTCAGTGCAGGAGTTTCAGTGCATGAGATTCAGGGCATGAGTTTCAGGGTAGGTGATTCAGGGCAGGAGTTTCAGGACATGAGATTCAGGGCATGAGTTTCAGTGCAGGAACTTGAGGTCATGAGATTCAGTGCACGACTTTCAGAGCGTGAGATTCAGGGCATGAGTTTTAGGACAGGAGATTCAGGGCATGAGTTTCAGGGCATGAGTTTCAGGGCATGAGTTTCAGGGCAGGAGTTTTAGGGCATGAGTTTCAGTGCATGAGTTTTAGGGCAGGAGTTTCAGGGTATGTGATTTAGGGCATGAGTTTCAGGGAATGAGATTCAGGGCTTGAGTTTCAGGGCATGAGGTTCAGGGCATGAGTTTCAGGTCATGAGATTCAGGGCATGAGTTTCAGTCCAGGAACTTGAGGGCATGAGATTCAGTGCATGAGTTTCAGAGCATGAAATTCAGGGCATGATTTTCAGGGCAGGAGATTCAGGGCAGGTGTTTCAGTGCAGGAGTTTCAGGGCATGAGATTCAGGGCATGAGATTCAGGGCATGAGTTTCAGGACAGGAGATTCAGGGCATGAGTTTCAGGGCATGAGTTTCAGGGCAGGAGTTTCAGGGCATGTGATTCAGGGCGTGAGTTTCAGGATATGAGATTCATGGCATGAGTTTCAGTGCAGGAGTTTCAGGGCATGAGTTTTAGGACAGGAGATTCAGGGCATGAGTTTCAGGGCATGAGTTTCAGGGCAGGAGTTTCAGGGCAGGAGTTTTAGTGCATGAGTTTCAGTGCATGAGTTTCAGGGCAGGAGTTTCAGGGTATGTGATTTAGGGCATGAGTTTCAGGGCATGAGATTCAGGGCTTGAGTTTCAGGGCATGAGGTTCAGGGCATGAGTTTCAGGTCATGAGATTCAGGGCATGAGTTTCAGTCCAGGAACTTGAGGGCATGAGATTCAGTGCATGAGTTTCAGAGCATGAGATTCAGGGCATGAGATTCAGTGCATGATTTTCAGGGCAGGAGATTCAGAGCAGGTGTTTCAGTGCAGGAGTTTCAGGGCATGAGATTCAGGGCATGAGATTCAGGGCATGAGTTTCAGGGCATGAGTTTCAGGGCAGGAGTTTCAGAGCATGTGATTCAGGGCGTGAGTTTCAGGATATGAGATTCATGGCATGAGTTTCAGTGCAGGAGTTTCAGGGCATGAGATTCAGGGCATGAGTTTCAGTGCATGAGTCTGAGGGCAGGAGTTTCAGGGCATGAGATTCAGGGCATGAGTTTCAGGGCATGAGATCAGGGCAGGTATTTCAGGGCATGTAATTCAGGGCATGAGATTCTGGGCAGATAATTCAGGGCAGGAGTTGCAGGGTATGTGATTTAGGGCATGAGTTTCAGTGCATGAGTTTCAGTGCATGAGTTTCAGGGCATGAGTTTTAGGGCAGGAGTTTCAGGGTATGTGATTTAGGGCATGAGTTTCAGGGAATGAGATTCAGGGCTTGAGTTTCAGGGCATGAGGTTCAGGGCATGAGTTTCAGGTCATGAGATTCACGGCATGAGTTTCAGTCCAGGAACTTGAGGGCATGAGATTCAGTGCATGAGTTTCAGAGCATGAGATTCAGGGCATGATTTTCAGGGCAGGCGTTTCAGTGCAGGAGTTTCAGGGCATGAGATTCAGGGCATGAGATTCAGGGCATGAGTTTCAGGACAGGAGATTCAGGGCATGAGTTTCAGGGCATGAGTTTCAGGGCAGGTGTTTCAGGGCATGTGATTCAGGGTGTGAGTTTCAGGATATGAGATTCATCGCATGAGTTTCAGTGCAGGAGTTTCAGGGCATGAGATTCAGGGCATGAGTTTTAGGACAGGAGATTCAGGGCATGAGTTTCAGGGCATGAGTTTCAGTGCAGGAGTTTCAGGGCATGAGATTCAGGGCATGAGTTTTAGGACAGGAGATTCAGGGCATGAGTTTCAGGGCATGAGTTTCAGGGCAGGAGTTTCAGGGCAGGAGTTTTAGGGCATGAGATTCAGTGCATGAGTTTCAGAGCATGAGATTCAGGGCATGAAATTCAGTGCATGATTTTCAGGGCAGGAGATTCAGAGCAGGTGTTTCAGTGCAGGAGTTTCAGGGCATGAGATTCAGGGCATGAGATTCAGGGCATGAGTTTCAGGGCATGAGTTTCAGGGCAGGTGTTTCAGTGCAGGAGTTTCAGGGCATGAGATTCAGGGCATGAGATTCAGGGCATGAGTTTCAGGATATGAGATTCATGGCATGAGTTTCAGGGCATGAGATTCAGAGCATGAGTTTCAGGGTAGGTGATTCAGGGCAGGAGTTTCAGGACATGAGATTCAGGGCATGAGTTTCAGTGCAGGAACTTGAGGTCATGAGATTCAGTGCACGAGTTTCAGAGCATGAGATTCAGGGCATGAGATTCAGGGCATGAGTTTCAGGGCAGGAGATTCAGGGCAGGTGTTTCACTGCAAGAGTTTCAGGGCATGAGATTCAGGGCATGAGATTTAGTACAGGAGATTCCGTGCATGAGTTTCAGGGCATGAGTTTCAGGGCAGGAGTTGTAGGGCATGTGATTCAGGGCATGAGTTTCAGTGCATGAGTTTCAGGGCAGGAGTTTCTGGGTATGTGATTTAGGGCATGAGTTTCAGGGTATGTGATTTAGGGCATGAGTTTCAGGGCATGAGATTCAGGGCTTGAGTTTCAGGGCATGAGGTTCAGGGCATGAGTTTCAGGTCATGAGATTCAGGGCATGAGTTTCAGTGCAGGAACTTGAGGGCATGAGATTCAGTGCACGAGTTTCAGAGCATGAGATTCAGGGCATGAGATTCAGGGCATGATTTTCAGGGCAGGAGATTCAGGGCAGGTGTTTCAGTGCAGGAGTTTCAGGGCATGAGATTCAGGGCATGAGATTCAGGGCATGAGTTTCAGGACAGGAGATTCAGGGCATGAGTTTCAGGACATGAGTTTCAGGGCATGAGTTTCAGGGCAGGAGTTTCAGGGCATGTGATTCAGGGCGTGAGTTTCAGGATATGAGATTCATGGCATGAGTTTCAGTGCAGGAGTTTCAGGGCATGAGATTAAGAGCATGAGTTTCAGGGTAGGTGATTCAGGGCAGGAGTTTCAGGACATGAGATTCAGGGCATGAGTTTCAGTGCAGGAAATTGAGGTCATGAGATTCAGTGCACGAGTTTCAGAGCATGAGATTCAGGGCATGAGATTCAGGGCATGAGTTTCAGGGCAGGAGATTCAGGGCAGGTGTTTCACTGCAAGAGTTTCGGGGCATGAGATTCAAGGCATGAGATTCAGGGCATGAGATTTAGTACAGGAGATTCAGTGCATGAGTTTCAGGGCATGAGTTTCAGGGCAGGAGTTGAGGGCATGTGATTCAGGGCATGAGTTTCAGTGCATGAGTTTCAGGGCAGGAGTTTCTGGGTATGTGATTTAGGGCATGAGTTTCAGGGCATGAGATTCAGGGCTTGAGTTTCTGGGCATGAGGTTCAGGGCATGAGTTTCAGGTCATGAGATTCAGGGCATGAGTTTCAGTCCAGGAACTTGAGGGCATGAGATTCGGTGCATGAGTTTCAGAGCATGAGATTCAGGGCATGAAATTCAGGGCATGATTTTCAGGGCAGGAGATTCAGGGCAGGTGTTTCAGTGCAGGACTTTCAGGGCATGAGATTCAGGGCATGAGATTCAGGGCTTGAGTTTAAGGGCATGAGTTTCAGGGCATAAGTTTCAGGACATGAGTTTCAGGGAATGAGACTCAGGACATGAGTTTCAGGGCATGAGTTTCAGTGCAGGAACTTGAGGGCATGAGATTCAGGGCATGAGTTTCAGGACAGGAGATTCAGGGCATGAGTTTCAGGGCATGAGTTTCAGGGCATGAGTTTCAGGGCAGAAGTTTCAGGGCATGTAATTCAGGGCGTGAGTTTCAGGATATGAGATTCATGGCAAGAGTTTCAGTGCAGGAGTTTCAGGGCATGAGATTCAGGGCATGAGTTTCAGGGCATGAGATTCAGGACAGCAGTTTCAAGGCATGAGATTCAGGGCATGAGTTTCAGTGCATGAGTTTGAGGGCAGGAGTTTCAAGGCATGAGATTCAGGGCATGAGTTTCAGTGCATGAGTTTGAGGGCAGGAGTTTCAGGGCATGAGATTCAGGGCATGAGTTTCAGGGCATGAGATTCAGGGCAGGTATTTCAGGGCATGTAATTCAGGGCATGAGTTTCTGGGCAGATGATTCAGGGCAGGAGTTTTAGGGAATGTGATTCAGGGCATGAGTTTCAGTGCATGAGTTTCAGGGCAGGAGTTTCAGGGTATGTGATTTAGGGCATGAGTTTCAGGGCATGAGGTTCAGGGCATGAGTTTCAGGGCATGAGATTCAGGGCATGAGTTTCAGTGCAGGAACTTGAGGGCATGAGATTCAGTGCACGAGTTTCAGAGCATGAGATTCAGGGCATGAGATTCAGGGCATGATTTTCAGGGCAGGAGATTCAGGGCAGGTGTTTCAGGGCATGAGATTCAGGGCATGAGTTTCAGGACAGGAGATTCAGGGCATGAGTTTCAGGGCATGAGTTTCAGGGCAGGAGTTTCAGGGCATGTGATTCAGGGCGTGAGTTTCAGGATATGAGATTCATGGCATGAGTTTCAGTGCAGAAGTTTCAGGGTATGAGATTCAGGGCATGAGTTTCAGGGTAGGTGATTCAGGGCAGGAGTTTCAGGACATGAGATTCAGGGCATGAGTTTCAGTGCAGGAACTTGAGGTCATGAGATGCAGTGCACGACTTTCAGAGCGTGAGATTCAGGGCATGAGATTCAGGGCATGAGTTTTAGGACAGGAGATTCAGGGCATGAGTTTCAGGGCATGAGTTTCAGGGCATGAGTTTCAGGGCAGGAGTTTTAGGGCATGAGTTTCAGTGTATGAGTTTTAGGGCAGGAGTTTCAGGGTATGTGATTTAGGGCATGAGTTTCAGGGAATGAGATTCAGGGCTTGAGTTTCAGGGCATGAGGTTCAGGGCATGAGTTTCAGGTCATGAGATTCAGGGCATGAGTTTCAGTCCAGGAACTTGAGGGCATGAGATTCAGTGCATGAGCTTCAGTGCATGAGTTTCAGGGCAGGAGTTTCAGGGTATGTGATTTAGGGCATGCGTTTCAGGGCATGAGGTTCAGGGCATGAGTTTCAGGGCATGAGATTCAGGGCATTAGTTTCAGTGCAGTAACTTGAGGGCATGAGATTCAGTGCACGAGTTTCAGAGCATGAGATTCAGGGCATGATTTTCAGGGCAGGAGATTCAGGGCAGGTGTTTCAGGGCATGAGATTCAGGGCATGAGTTTCAGGACAGGAGATTCAGGGCATGAGTTTCAGAGCATGAGTTTCAGGGCAGGAGTTTCAGGGCATGTGATTCAGGGGCGTGAGTTTCAGGATATGAGATTCATGGCATGAGTTTCAGTGCAGGAGTTTCAGGGCATGAGATTCAGGGCATGAGTTTCAGGGTAGGTGATTCAGGGCAGGAGTTTCAGGACATGAGATTCAGTGCATGAGTTTCAGTGCAGGAACTTGAGGTCATGAGATTCAAGTGCACGACTTTCAGAGCGTGAGATTCAGGGCATGAGATTCAGGGCATGAGTTTTAGGACAGGAGATTCAGGGCATGAGTTTCAGGGCATGAGTTTCAGGGCAGGAGTTTTAGGGCATGAGTTTCAGTGCATGAGTTTTAGGGCAGGAGTTTCAGGGTATGTGATTTAGGGCATGAGTTTCAGGGAATGAGATTCAGGGCTTGAGTTTCAGGGCATGAGGTTCAGGGCATGAGTTTCAAGTCATGAGATTCAGGCATGAGTTTCAGTCCAGGAACTTGAGGGCATGAGATTCAGTGCATGAGTTTCCAGAGCATGAGATTCAGGGCATGATTTTCAGGGCAGGAGATTCAGGGCAGGTGTTTCAGTGCAGGAGTTTCAGGGCATGAGATTCAGGGCATGAGATTCAGGGCATGAGTTTCAGGACAGGAGATTCAGGGCATGAGTTTCAAGGCATGAGTTTCAGGGGCAGGAGTTTCAGGGCATGTGATTCAGGGCGTGAGTTTCAGGATATGAGATTCATGGCATGAGTCTCAGTGCAGGAGTTTCAGGGCATGAGATTCAGGGCATGAGTTTTAGGACAGGAGATTCAGGGCATGAGTTTCAGGGCATGAGTTTCAGGGCAGGAGTTTCAGGGCAGGAGTTTTAGGGCATGAGTTTCAGGCATGAGTTTTAGGGCAGGAGTTTCAGGGTATGTGATTTAGGGCATGAGTTTCAGGGCATGAGATTCAGGGCTTGAGTTTCAGGGCATGAGGTTCAGGGCAGGAGTTTCAGGGCATGAGATTCAGGGCATGAGTTTCAGTGCAGGAACTTGAGGGCATGAGATTCAGTGCACGAGTTTCAGAGCATGAGGTTCAGGGCATGAGATTCAGGGCTTGATTTTCAGCGCAGGAGATTCAGGGCAGGTGTTTCAGTGAACGAGTTTCAGGGCATGAGATTCAGGGCATGAGATTCGGGGCATGAGTTTCAGGGCAAGAGTTTCAGCGCATGAGTTTCAGGGCAGGAGTTTCAGGGCATGAGATTCAGTGCACGACTTTCAGAGCATGAGATTCAGGGCATCACTTTCAGGGCAGGAGATTCAGAGCAGGTGTTTCAGTGCAGGAGTTTCAGGGCATGAGATTCAGGGCATGAGATTCAGGGCATGACTTTCAGGGCATGAGTTTCAGGGCAGGAGTTTCAGAGCATGTGATTCAGGGCGTGAGTTTCAGGATATGAGATTCATGGCATGAGTTTCAGTGCAGGAGTTTCAGGGCATGAAATTCAGGGCATGAGTTTCAGTGCTTGAGTTTGAGGGCAGGAGTTTCAAGGCATGAGATTCAGGGCATGAGTTTCAGTGCATGAGTTTGAGGGAAGGTGTTTCAGGGCATGAGATTCAGGGCATGAGTTTCAGGGCATGAGATCAGGGCAGGTATTTCAGGGCATGTAATTCAGGGCATGAGATTCTGGGCATATGATTCAGGGCAGGAGTTTTAGGGCATGTGATTCAGGGCATGAGTTTCAGTGCATGAGTTTCAGGTCATGAGATTCAGGGCATGAGTTTCAGTCCAGGAACTTGAAGGCATGAGATTCAGTGCATGAGTTTCAGAGCATGAGATTCAGGGCATGATTTTCAGGGCAGGAGATTCAGGGCAGGTGTTTCAGTGCAGGAGTTTCAATGCATGAGATTCAGGGCATGAGATTCAGGGCATGCGTTTCAGGACAGGAGATTCAGGGCATGAGTTTCAGGGCATGAGTTTCAGGGCAGGAGTTTCAGGGCATGTGATTCAGGGTGTAAGTTTCAGGATATGAGATTCATGGCATGAGATTCAATGCAGGAGTTTCAGGGCATGAGATTCAGGGCATGAGTTTTAGGACAGGAGATTCAGGGCATGAGTTTCAGGGCATGAGTTTCAGGGCAGGAGTTTCAGGGCAGGAGTTTTAGGGCATGAGTTTCAGTGCATGAGTTTTAGGGCAGGAGTTTCAGGGTATGTGATTTAGGGCATGAGTTTCAGGGAATGAGATTCAGGGCTTGAGTTTCAGGGCATGAGGTTCAGGGCATGAGTTTCAGGTCATGAGATTCAGGACATGAGTTTCAGTCCAGGAACTTGAGGGCATGAGATTCAGTGCATGAGTTTCAGTGCATGAGTTTCAGGGCAGGAGTTTCAGGGTATGTGATTTAGGGCATGAGTTTCAGGGCATGAGGTTCAGGGCATGAGTTTCAGGGCATGAGATTCAGGGCATGAGTTTCAGTGCAGGAACTTGAGGGCATGAGATTCAGTGCACGAGTTTCAGAGCATGAGATTCAGGGCATGAGATTCAGGGCATGATTTTCAGGGCAGGAGATTCAGGGCAGGTGTTTCAGGGCATGAGATTCAGGGCTTGAGTTTCAGGACAGGAGATTCAGGGCATGAGTTTCAGGGCATGAGTTTCAGGGCAGGAGTTTCAGGGCATGTGATTCAGGGCGTGAGTTTCAGGATATGAGATTCATGGCATGAGTTTCAGTGCAGGAGTTTCAGGGCATGAGATTCAGGGCATGAGTTTCAGGGTAGGTGATTCAGGGCAGGAGTTTCAGGACATGAGATTCAGGGCATGAGTTTCAGTGCAGGAACTTGAGGTCATGAGATTCAGTGCACGACTTTCAGAGCGTGAGATTCAGGGCATGAGTTTTAGGACAGGAGATTCAGGGCATGAGTTTCAGGGCATGAGTTTCAGGGCATGAGTTTCAGGGCAGGAGTTTTAGGGCATGAGTTTCAGTGCATGAGTTTTAGGGCAGGAGTTTCAGGGTATGTGATTTAGGGCATGAGTTTCAGGGAATGAGATTCAGGGCTTGAGTTTCAGGGCATGAGGTTCAGGGCATGAGTTTCAGGTCATGAGATTCAGGGCATGAGTTTCAGTCCAGGAACTTGAGGGCATGAGATTCAGTGCATGAGTTTCAGAGCATGAAATTCAGGGCATGATTTTCAGGGCAGGAGATTCAGGGCAGGTGTTTCAGTGCAGGAGTTTCAGGGCATGAGGTTCAGGGCATGAGATTCAGGGCATGAGTTTCAGGACAGGAGATTCAGGGCATGAGTTTCAGGGCATGAGTTTCAGGGCAGGAGTTTCAGGGCATGTGATTCAGGGCGTGAGTTTCAGGATATGAGATTCATGGCATGAGTTTCAGTGCAGGAGTTTCAGGGCATGAGTTTTAGGACAGGAGATTCAGGGCATGAGTTTCAGGGCATGAGTTTCAGGGCAGGAGTTTCAGGGCAGGAGTTTTAGTGCATGAGTTTCAGTGCATGAGTTTCAGGGCAGGAGTTTCAGGGTATGTGATTTAGGGCATGAGTTTCAGGGCATGAGATTCAGGGCTTGAGTTTCAGGGCATGAGGTTCAGGGCATGAGTTTCAGGTCATGAGATTCAGGGCATGAGTTTCAGTCCAGGAACTTGAGGGCATGAGATTCAGTGCATGAGTTTCAGAGCATGAGATTCAGGGCATGAGATTCAGTGCATGATTTTCAGGGCAGGAGATTCAGAGCAGGTGTTTCAGTGCAGGAGTTTCAGGGCATGAGATTCAGGGCATGAGATTCAGGGCATGAGTTTCAGGGCATGAGTTTCAGGGCAGGAGTTTCAGAGCATGTGATTCAGGGCGTGAGTTTCAGGATATGAGATTCATGGCATGAGTTTCAGTGCAGGAGTTTCAGGGCATGAGATTCAGGGCATGAGTTTCACTGCATGAGTTTGAGGGCAGGAGTTTCAGGGCATGAGATTCAGGGCATGAGTTTCAGGGCATGTGATCAGGGCAGGTATTTCAGGGCATGTAATTCAGGGCATGAGATTCTGGGCAGATGATTCAGGGCAGGAGTTTTAGGGCATGTGATTCAGGGCATGAGTTTCAGTGCATGAATTTCAGGGCAGGAGTTTCAGGGTATGTGATTTAGGGCATGAGTTTCAGGGCATGAGATTCAGGGCTTGAGTTTCAGGGCATGAGGTTCAGGGCATGAGTTTCAGGGCATGAGATTCAGGGCATGAGTTTCAGTGCAGGAACTTGAGGGCATGAGATTCAGTGCACGAGTTTCAGAGCATGAGATTCAGGGCATGAGATTCAGGGCATGATTTTCAGGGCAGGAGATTCAGGGCAGGTGTTTCAGTGCAGGAGTTTCAGGGCATGAGATTCAGGGCATGAGATTCAGGGCATGAGTTTCAGGACAGGAGATTCAGGGCATGAGTTTCAGGACATGAGTTTCAGGGCATTAGTTTCAGAGCAGGAGTTTCAGGGCATGTGATTCAGGGCGTGAGTTTCAGGATATGAGATTCATGGCATGAGTTTCAGTGCAGGAGTTTCAGGGCATGAGATTCAGAGCATGAGTTTCAGGGTAGGTGATTCAGGGCAGGAGGTTCAGGACATGAGATTCAGGGCATGAGTTTCAGTGCAGGAACTTGAGGTCATGAGATTCAGTGCACGAGTTTCAGAGCATGATATTCAGGGCATGAGATTCAGGGCATGAGTTTCAGGGCAGGAGATTCAGGGCAGGTGTTTCACTGCAAGAGTTTCAGGGCATGAGATTCAGGGCATGAGATTCAGGGCATGAGATTTAGTACAGGAGATTCAGTGCATGAGTTTCAGGGCATGAGTTTCAGGGCAGGAGTTGTAGGGCATGTGATTCAGGGCATGAGTTTCAGTGCATGAGTTTCAGGGCAGGAGTTTCTGGGTATGTGATTTAGGGCATGAGTTTCAGGGCATGAGATTCAGGGCTTGAGTTTCAGGGCATGAGGTTCAGGGCATGAGTTTCAGGTCATTAGATTCAGGGCATGAGTTTCAGTCCAGGAACTTGAGGGCATGAGATTCAGGGCATGAGATTCAGGGCATGAGTTTAAGGGCATGAGTTTCAGGGCATAAGTTTCAGGACATGAGTTTCAGGGAATGAGATTCAGGACATGAGTTTCAGGGCATGAGTTTCAGTGCAGGAACTTGAGGGCATGAGATTCAGGGCATGAGTTTCAGGACAGGAGATTCAGGGCATGAGTTTCAGGGCATGAGTTTCAGGGCAGAAGTTTCAGGGCATGTAATTCAGGGCGTGAGTTTCAGGATATGAGATTCATGGCATGAGTTTCAGTGCAGGAGTTTCAGTGCAGGAACTTGAGGGCATGAGATTCAGGGCATGAGTTTCAGGACAGGAGATTCAGGGCATGAGTTTCAGGGCATGAGATTCAGGACAGCAGTTTTCAAAGCATGAGATTCAGGGCATGAGTTTCAGTGCATGAGTTTGAGGGCAGGAGTTTCAAGGCATGAGATTCAGGGCATGAGTTTCAGTGCATGAGTTTGAGGGCAGGAGTTTCAGGGCATGAGATTCAGGGCATGAGTTTCAGGGCATGAGATTCAGGGCAGGTATTTCAGGGCATGTAATTCAGGGCATGTGTTTTTTTGGCAGATGATTCAGGGCAGGAGTTTTAGGGCATGTGATTCAGGGCATCAGTTTCAGTGCATGAGTTTCAGGGCATGAGGTTCAGGGCATGAGTTTCAGGTCATGAGATTCAGGGCATGAGTTTCAGTCCAGGAACTTGAGGGCATGAGATTCAGTGCATGAGTTTCAGAGCATGAGATTCAGGGCATGATTTTCAGGGCAGGAGATTCAGGGCAGGTGTTTCAGTGCAGGAGTTTCAGGGCATGAGATTCAGGGCATGAGATTCAGGGCATGAGTTTCAGGACAGGAGATTCAGGGCATGAGTTTCAGGGCATGAGTTTCAGGGCAGGAGTTTCAGGGCATGTGATTCAGGGTGTAAGTTTCAGGATATGAGATTCATGGCATGAGTTTCAGTGCAGGAGTTTCAGGGCATGAGATTCAGGGCATGAGTTTTAGGACAGGAGATTCAGGGCATGAGTTTCAGGGCATGAGTTTCAGGGCAGGAGTTTCAGGGCAGGAGTTTTTGGGCATGAGTTTCAGTGCATGAGTTTTAGGGCAGGAGTTTCAGGGTATGTGATTCAGGGCATGAGTTTCAGGGAATGAGATTCAGGGCTTGAGTTTCAGGGCATGAGGTTCAGGGCATGAGTTTCAGGTCATGAGATTCAGGACATGAGTTTCAGTCCAGGAACTTGAGGGCATGAGATTCAGTGCATGAGTTTCAGTGCATGAGTTTCAGGGCAGGAGTTTCAGGGTATGTGATTTAGGGCATGAGTTTCAGGGCATGAGATTCAGGGCATGAGTTTCAGTGCAGGAGATTCAGGGCAGGTGTTTCAGGGCATGAGATTCAGGGCATGAGTTTCAGGACAGGAGATTCAGGGCATGAGTTTCAGGGCATGAGTTTCAGGGCAGGAGTTTCAGGGCATGTGATTCAGGGCGTGAGTTTCAGGATATGAGATTCATGGCATGAGTTTCAGTGCAGGAGTTTCAGGGCTCGAGATTCAGGGCATGAGTTTCAGGGTAGGTGATTCAGGGCAGGAGTTTCAGGACATGAGATTCAGGGCATGAGTTTCAGTACAGGAACTTGAGGTCATGAGATTCAGTGCACGACTTTCAGAGCGTGAGATTCAGGGCATGAGATTCAGGGCATGAGTTTTAGGACAGGAGATTCAGGGCATGAGTTTCAGGGCATGAGTTTCAGGGCATGAGTTTCAGGGCAGGAGTTTTAGGGCATGAGTTTCAGTGCATGAGTTTTAGGGCAGGAGTTTCAGGGTATGTGATTTAGGGCATGAGTTTCAGGGAATGAGATTCAGGGCTTGAGTTTCAGGGCATGAGGTTCAGGGCATGAGTTTCAGGTCATGAGATTCAGGGCATGAGTTTCAGTCCAGGAACTTGAGGGCATGAGATTCAGTGCATGAGTTTCAGAGCATGAGTTTCAGGGCATGATTTTCAGGGCAGGAGATTCAGGGCAGGTGTTTCAGTGCAGGAGTTTCAGGGCATGAGATTCAGGGCATGAGATTCAGGGCATGAGTTTCAGGACAGGAGATTCAGGGCTTGAGTTTCAGGGCATGAGTTTCAGGGCAGGAGTTTCAGGGCATGTGATTCAGGGCGTGAGTTTCAGGATATGAGATTCATGGCATGAGTTTCAGTGCAGGAGTTTTAGGGCTTGAGTTTTAGGACAGGAGATTCAGGGCATGAGTTTCAGGGCATGAGTTTCAGGGCAGGAGTTTCAGGGCAGGAGTTTTAGGGCATGAGTTTCAGTGCATGAGTTTCAGGGCAGGAGTTTCAGGGTATGTGATTTAGGGCATGAGTTTCAGGGCATGAGATTCAGGGCTTGAGTTTCTGGGCATGAGGTTCAGGGCATGAGTTTCAGGTCATGAGATTCAGGGCATGAGTTTCAGTCCAGGAACTTGAGGGCATGAGATTCAGTGCATGAGTTTCAGAGCATGAGATTCAGGGCATGGGATTCAGTGCATGATTTTCAGGGCAGGAGATTCAGAGCAGGTGTTTCAGTGCAGGAGTTTCAGGGCATGAGATTCAGGGCATGAGATTCAGGGCATGAGTTTCAGGGCATGATTTTCAGGGCAGGAGTTTCAGAGCATGTGATTCAGGGCATGAGTTTCAGTGCATGAGTTTGAGGGCAGGAGTTTCAGGGCATGAGATTCAGGGCATGAGTTTCAGGGCATGAGATCAGCGCAGGCATTTCAGGGCATGTAATTCAGGGCATGAGATTCTGGGCAGATGATTCAGGGCAGGAGTTTTAGGGCATGTGATTCAGGGCATGAGTTTCAGTGCATGAGTTTCAGGGCAGGAGTTTCAGGGTATGTGATTTAGGGCATGAGTTTCAGGGCATGAGATTCAGGGCTTGAGTTTCAGGGCATGAGGTTCAGGGCATGAGTTTCAGGGCATGAGATTCAGGGCATGAGTTTCAGTGCAGGAAATTGAGGGCATGAGATTCAGTGCACGAGTTTCAGAGCATGAGATTCAGGGCATGAGATTCAGGGCATGAGATTCAGGGCATGAGTTTCAGGACAGGAGATTCAGGGCATGACTTTCAGGACATGAGTTTCAGGGCATGAGTTTCAGAGCAGGAGTTTCAGGGCATGTGATTCAGGGCGTGAGTTTCAGGATATGAGATTCATGGCATGAGTTTCAGTGCAGGAGTTTCAGGGCATGAGATTCAGAGCATGAGTTTCAGGGTAGGTGATTCAGGGCAGGAGGTTCAGGACATGAGATTCAGGGCATGAGTTTCAGTGCAGGAACTTGAGGTCATGAGATTCAGTGCACGAGTTTCAGAGCATGAGATTCAGGGCATGAGATTCAGGGCATGAGTTTCAGGGCAGGAGATTCAGGGCAGGTGTTTCACTGCAAGAGTTTCAGGGCATGAGATTCAGGGCATGAGATTCAGGGCATGAGATTTAGTACAGGAGATTCAGAGCATGAGTTTCAGGGCATGAGTTTCAGGGCAGGAGTTGTAGGGCATGTGATTCAGGGCATGAGTTTCAGTGCATGAGTTTCAGGGCAGGAGTTTCTGGGTATGTGATTTAGGGCATGAGTTTCAGGGCATGAGATTCAGGGCTTGAGTTTCAGGGCATGAGGTTCAGGGCATGAGTTTCAGGTCATGAGATTCAGGGCAGGAGTTTCAGGGCATGTGATTCAGGGCGTGAGTTTCAGGATATGAGATTCATGGCATGAGTTTCAGTCCAGGAACTTGAGGGCATGAGATTCAGGGCATGAGATTCAGGGCATGAGTTTCAGGGCATGAGTTTCAGGGCAGGAGTTTCAGGGCATGTGATTCAGGGCGTGAGTTTCAGGATATGAGATTCATGGCATGAGTTTCAGTGCAGGAGTTTCAGGGCATGAGTTTTAGTACAGGAGATTCAGGGGATGAGTTTCAGGGCATGCGTTTCAGGGCAGGAGTTTCAGGGCAGGAGTTTTAGTGCATGAGTTTCAGTGCATGAGTTTCAGGGCAGGAGTTTCAGGGTATGTGATTTAGGGCATGAGTTTCAGGGCATGAGATTCAGGGCTTGAGTTTCAGGGCATGAGATCAGGGCAGGTATTTCAGGGCATGTAATTCAGGGCATGAGATTCTGGGCAGATGATTCAGGGCAGGAGTTTTAGGGCATGTGATTCAGGGCATGAGTTTCAGTGCATGAGTTTCAGGGCAGGAGTTTCAGGGTATGTGATTTAGGGCATGAGTTTCAGGGCATGAGATTCAGGGCTTGAGTTTCAGGGCATGAGGTTCAGGGCATGAGTTTCAGGGCATGAGATTCAGGGCATGAGTTTCAGTGCAGGAACTTGAGGGCATGAGATTCAGTGCACGAGTTTCAGAGCATGAGACTCAGGGCATGAGATTCAGGGCATGATTTTCAGAGCAGGAGATTCAGGGCAGGTGTTTCAGTGCAGGAGTTTCAGGGCATGAGATTCAGGGCATGAGATTCAGGGCATGAGTTTCAGGACAGGAGATTCAGGGCATGAGTTTCAGGACATGAGTTTCAGGGCATGAGTTTCAGAGCAGGAGTTTCAGGGCATGTGATTCAGGGCGTGAGTTTCAGGATATGAGATTCATGGCATGAGTTTCAGTGCAGGAGTTTCAGGGCATGGGATTCAGAGCATGAGTTTCAGGGTAGGTGATTCAGGGCAGGAGGTTCAGGACATGAGATTCAGGGCATGAGTTTCAGTGCAGGAACTTGAGGTCATGAGATTCAGTGCTCGAGTTTCAGAGCATGAGATTCAGGGCATGAGATTCAGGGCATGAGTTTCAGGGCAGGAGATTCAGGGCAGGTGTTTCACTGCAAGAGTTTCAGGGCATGAGATTCAGGGCAGGTGTTTCACTGCAAGAGTTTCAGGGCATGAGATTCAGGGCATGAGATTCAGGGCATGAGATTTAGTACACGACTTTCAGAGCATGAGATTCAGGGCATGAGATTCAGGGCATCACTTTCAGGGCAGGAGATTCAGAGCAGGTGTTTCAGTGCAGGAGTTTCAGGGCATGAGATTCAGGGCATGAGATTCAGGGCATGAGTTTCAGGGCATGAGTTTCAGGGCAGGAGTTTCAGAGCATGTGATTCAGGGCGTGAGTTTCAGGATATGAGATTCATGGCATGAGTTTCAGTGCAGGGGTTTCAGGGCATGAAATTCAGGGCATGAGTTTCAGTGCATGAGTTTGAGGGCAGGAGTTTCAAGGCATGAGATTCAGGGCATGAGTTTCAGTGCATGAGTTTGAGGGAAGGTGTTTCAGGGCATGAGATTCAGGGCATGAGTTTCAGGGCATGAGATCAGGGCAGGTATTTCAGGGCATGTAATTCAGGGCATGAGATTCTGGGCATATGATTCAGGGCAGGAGTTTTAGGGCATGTGATTCAGGGCATGAGTTTCAGTGCATGAGTTTCAGGTCATGAGATTCAGGGCATGAGTTTCAGTCCAGGAACTTGAAGGCATGAGATTCAGTGCATGAGTTTCAGAGCATGAGATTCAGGGCATGATTTTCAGGGCAGGAGATTCAGGGCAGGTGTTTCAGTGCAGGAGTTTCAATGCATGAGATTCAGGGCATGAGATTCAGGGCATGCGTTTCAGGACAGGAGATTCAGGGCATGAGTTTCAGGGCATGAGTTTCAGGGCAGGAGTTTCAGGGCATGTGATTCAGGGTGTAAGTTTCAGGATATGAGATTCATGGCATGAGTTTCAATGCAGGAGTTTCAGGGCATGAGATTCAGGGCATGAGTTTTAGGACAGGAGATTCAGGGCATGAGTTTCAGGGCATGAGTTTCAGGGCAGGAGTTTCAGGGCAGGAGTTTTAGGGCATGAGTTTCAGTGCATGAGTTTTAGGGCAGGAGTTTCAGGGTATGTGATTTAGGGCATGAGTTTCAGGGAATGAGATTCATTGCTTGAGTTTCAGGGCATGAGGTTCAGGGCATGAGTTTCAGGTCATGAGATTCAGGACATGAGTTTCAGTCCAGGAACTTGAGGGCATGAGATTCAGTGCATGAGTTTCAGTGCATGAGTTTCAGGGCAGGAGTTTCAGGGTATGTGATTTAGGGCATGAGTTTCAGGGCATGAGGTTCAGGGCATGAGTTTCAGGGCATGAGATTCAGGGCATGAGTTTCAGTGCAGGAACTTGAGGGCATGAGATTCAGTGCACGAGTTTCAGAGCATGAGATTCAGGGCATGAGATTCAGGGCATGATTTTCAGGGCAGGAGATTCAGGGCAGGTGTTTCAGGGCATGAGATTCAGGGCTTGAGTTTCAGGACAGGAGATTCAGGGCATGAGTTTCAGGGCATGAGTTTCAGGGCAGGAGTTTCAGGGCATGTGATTCAGGGCGTGAGTTTCAGGATATGAGATTCATGGCATGAGTTTCAGTGCAGGAGTTTCAGGGCATGAGATTCAGGGCATGAGTTTCAGGGTAGGTGATTCAGGGCAGGAGTTTCAGGACATGAGTTTCAGGGCATGAGTTTCAGGGCATGAGTTTCAGGGCAGGAGTTTTAGGGCATGAGTTTCAGTGCATGAGTTTTAGGGCAGGAGTTTCAGGGTATGTGATTTAGGGCATGAGTTTCAGGGAATGAGATTCAGGGCTTGAGTTTCAGGGCATGAGGTTCAGGGCATGAGTTTCAGGTCATGAGATTCAGGGCATGAGTTTCAGTCCAGGAACTTGAGGGCATGAGATTCAGTGCATGAGTTTCAGAGCATGAAATTCAGGGCATGATTTTCAGGGCAGGAGATTCAGGGCAGGTGTTTCAGTGCAGGAGTTTCAGGGCATGAGGTTCAGGGCATGAGATTCAGGGCATGAGTTTCAGGACAGGAGATTCAGGGCATGAGTTTCAGGGCATGAGATTCAGGGCATGAGTTTCAGTGCAGGAACTTGAGGGCATGAGATTCAGTGCACGAGTTTCAGAGCATGAGATTCAGGGCATGAGATTCAGGGCATGATTTTCAGGGCAGGAGATTCAGGGCAGGTGTTTCAGGGCATGAGATTCAGGGCTTGAGTTTCAGGACAGGAGATTCAGGGCATGAGTTTCAGGGCATGAGTTTCAGGGCAGGAGTTTCAGGGCATGTGATTCAGGGCGTGAGTTTCAGGATATGAGATTCATGGCATGAGTTTCAGTGCAGGAGTTTCAGGGCATGAGATTCAGGGCATGAGTTTCAGGGTAGGTGATTCAGGGCAGGAGTTTCAGGACATGAGTTTCAGGGCATGAGTTTCAGGGCATGAGTTTCAGGGCAGGAGTTTTAGGGCATGAGTTTCAGTGCATGAGTTTTAGGGCAGGAGTTTCAGGGTATGTGATTTAGGGCATGAGTTTCAGGGAATGAGATTCAGGGCTTGAGTTTCAGGGCATGAGGTTCAGGGCATGAGTTTCAGGTCATGAGATTCAGGGCATGAGTTTCAGTCCAGGAACTTGAGGGCATGAGATTCAGTGCATGAGTTTCAGAGCATGAAATTCAGGGCATGATTTTCAGGGCAGGAGATTCAGGGCAGGTGTTTCAGTGCAGGAGTTTCAGGGCATGAGGTTCAGGGCATGAGATTCAGGGCATGAGTTTCAGGACAGGAGATTCAGGGCATGAGTTTCAGGGCATGAGTTTCAGGGCAGGAGTTTCAGGGCATGTGATTCAGGGCGTGAGTTTCAGGATATGAGATTCATGGCATGAGTTTCAGTGCAGGAGTTTCAGGGCATGAGTTTTAGGACAGGAGATTCAGGGCATGAGTTTCAGGGCATGAGTTTCAGGGCAGGAGTTTCAGGGCAGGAGTTTTAGTGCATGAGTTTCAGTGCATGAGTTTCAGGGCAGGAGTTTCAGGGTATGTGATTTAGGGCATGAGTTTCAGGGCATGAGATTCAGGGCTTGAGTTTCAGGGCATGAGGTTCAGGGCATGAGTTTCAGGTCATGAGATTCAGGGCATGAGTTTCAGTCCAGGAACTTGAGGGCATGAGATTCAGTGCATGAGTTTCAGAGCATGAGATTCAGGGCATGAGATTCAGTGCATGATTTTCAGGGCAGGAGATTCAGAGCGGGTGTTTCAGTGCAGGAGTTTCAGGGCATGAGATTCAGGGCATGAGATTCAGGGCATGAGTTTCAGGGCATGAGTTTCAGGGCAGGAGTTTCAGAGCATGTGATTCAGGGCGTGAGTTTCAGGATATGAGATTCATGGCATGAGTTTCAGTGCAGGAGTTTCAGGGCATGAGATTCAGGGCATGAGTTTCACTGCATGAGTTTGAGGGCAGGAGTTTCAGGGCATGAGATTCAGGGCATGAGTTTCAGGGCATGAGATCAGGGCAGGTATTTCAGGGCATGTAATTCAGGGCATGAGATTATGGGCAGATGATTCAGGGCAGGAGTTTTAGGGCATGTGATTCAGGGCATGAGTTTCAGTGCATGAGTTTCAGGGCAGGAGTTTCAGGGTATGTGATTTAGGGCATGAGTTTCAGGGCATGAGATTCAGGGCTTGAGTTTCAGGGCATGAGGTTCAGGGCATGAGTTTCAGGGCATGAGATTCAGGGCATGAGTTTCAGTGCAGGAACTTGAGGGCATGAGATTCAGTGCACGAGTTTCAGAGCATGAGATTCAGGGCATGAGATTCAGGGCATGATTTTCAGGGCAGGAGATTCAGGGCAGGTGTTTCAGTGCAGGAGTTTCAGGGCATGAGATTCAGGGCATGAGATTCAGGGCATGAGTTTCAGGACAGGAGATTCAGGGCATGAGTTTCAGGACATGAGTTTCAGGGCATTAGTTTCAGAGCAGGAGTTTCAGGGCATGTGATTCAGGGCGTGAGTTTCAGGATATGAGATTCATGGCATGAGTTTCAGTGCAGGAGTTTCAGGGCATGAGATTCAGAGCATGAGTTTCAGGGTAGGTGATTCAGGGCAGGAGGTTCAGGACATGAGATTCAGGGCATGAGTTTCAGTGCAGGAACTTGAGGTCATGAGATTCAGTGTACGAGTTTCAGAGCATGATATTCAGGGCATGAGATTCAGGGCATGAGTTTCAGGGCAGGAGATTCAGGGCAGGTGTTTCACTGCAAGAGTTTCAGGGCATGAGATTCAGGGCATGAGATTCAGGGCATGAGATTTAGTACAGGAGATTCAGTGCATGAGTTTCAGGGCATGAGTTTCAGGGCAGGAGTTGTAGGGCATGTGATTCAGGGCATGAGTTTCAGTGCATGAGTTTCAGGGCAGGAGTTTCTGGGTATGTGATTTAGGGCATGAGTTTCAGGGAATGAGATTCAGGGCTTGAGTTTCAGGGCATGAGGTTCAGGGCATGAGTTTCAGGTCATGAGATTCAGGGCATGAGTTTCAGTCCAGGAACTTGAGGGCATGAGATTCAGTGCATGAGTTTCAGAGCATGAGTTTCAGGGCATGATTTTCAGGGCAGGAGATTCAGGGCAGGTGTTTCAGTGCAGGAGTTTCAGGGCATGAGATTCAGGGCATGAGATTCAGGGCATGAGTTTCAGGACAGGAGATTCAGGGCTTGAGTTTCAGGGCATGAGTTTCAGGGCATGAGTTTCAGTCCAGGAACTTGAGGGCATGAGATTCAGGGCATGAGATTCAGGGCATGAGTTTAAGGGCATGAGTTTCAGGGCATAAGTTTCAGGACATGAGTTTCAGGGAATGAGATTCAGGACATGAGTTTCAGGGCATGAGTTTCAGTGCAGGAACTTGAGGGCATGAGATTCAGGGCATGAGTTTCAGGACAGGAGATTCAGGGCATGAGTTTCAGGGCATGAGTTTCAGGGCAGAAGTTTCAGGGCATGTAATTCAGGGCGTGAGTTTCAGGATATGAGATTCATGGCATGAGTTTCAGTGCAGGAGTTTCAGTGCAGGAACTTGAGGGCATGAGATTCAGGGCATGAGTTTCAGGACAGGAGATTCAGGGCATGAGTTTCAGGGCATGAGATTCAGGACAGCAGTTTTCAAAGCATGAGATTCAGGGCATGAGTTTCAGTGCATGAGTTTGAGGGCAGGAGTTTCAAGGCATGAGATTCAGGGCATGAGTTTCAGTGCATGAGTTTGAGGGCAGGAGTTTCAGGGCATGAGATTCAGGGCATGAGTTTCAGGGCATGAGATTCAGGGCAGGTATTTCAGGGCATGTAATTCAGGGCATGTGTTTTTTTGGCAGATGATTCAGGGCAGGAGTTTTAGGGCATGTGATTCAGGGCATGAGTTTCAGTGCATGAGTTTCAGGGCATGAGGTTCAGGGCATGAGTTTCAGGTCATGAGATTCAGGGCATGAGTTTCAGTCCAGGAACTTGAGGGCATGAGATTCAGTGCATGAGTTTCAGAGCATGAGATTCAGGGCATGATTTTCAGGGCAGGAGATTCAGGGCAGGTGTTTCAGTGCAGGAGTTTCAGGGCATGAGATTCAGGGCATGAGATTCAGGGCATGAGTTTCAGGACAGGAGATTCAGGGCATGAGTTTCAGGGCATGAGTTTCAGGGCAGGAGTTTCAGGGCATGTGATTCAGGGTGTAAGTTTCAGGATATGAGATTCATGGCATGAGTTTCAGTGCAGGAGTTTCAGGGCACGAGATTCAGGGCATGAGTTTTAGGACAGGAGATTCAGGGCATGAGTTTCAGGGCATGAGTTTCAGGGCAGGAGTTTCAGGGCAGGAGTTTTAGGGCATGAGTTTCAGTGCGTGAGTTTTAGGGCAGGAGTTTCAGGGTATGTGATTCAGGGCATGAGTTTCAGGGAATGAGATTCAGGGCTTGAGTTTCAGGGCATGAGGTTCAGGGCATGAGTTTCAGGTCATGAGATTCAGGACATGAGTTTCAGTCCAGGAACTTGAGGGCATGAGATTCAGTGCATGAGTTTCAGTGCATGAGTTTCAGGGCAGGAGTTTCAGGGTATGTGATTTAGGGCATGAGTTTCAGGGCATGAGTTTCAGGGCATGAGATTCAGGGCATGAGTTTCAGTGCAGGAGATTCAGGGCAGGTGTTTCAGGGCATGAGATTCAGGGCATGAGTTTCAGGACAGGAGATTCAGGGCATGAGTTTCAGGGCATGAGTTTCAGGGCAGGAGTTTCAGGGCATGTGATTCAGGGCGTGAGTTTCAGGATATGAGATTCATGGCATGAGTTTCAGTGCAGGAGTTTCAGGGCATGAGATTCAGGGCATGAGTTTCAGGGTAGGTGATTCAGGGCAGGAGTTTCAGGACATGAGATTCAGGGCATGAGTTTCAGTGCAGGAACTTGAGGTCATGAGATTCAGTGCACGACTTTCAGAGCGTGAGATTCAGGGCATGAGATTCAGGGCATGAGTTTTAGGACAGGAGATTCAGGGCATGAGTTTCAGGGCATGAGTTTCAGGGCATGAGTTTCAGGGCAGGAGTTTTAGGGCATGAGTTTCTGTGCATGAGTATTAGGGCAGGAGTTTCAGGGTATGTGATTTAGGGCATGAGTTTCAGGGAATGAGATTCAGGGCTTGAGTTTCAGGGCATGAGGTTCAGGGCATGAGTTTCAGGTCATGAGATTCAGGGCATGAGTTTCAGTCCAGGAACTTGAGGGCATGAGATTCAGTGCATGAGTTTCAGAGCATGAGTTTCAGGGCATGATTTTCAGGGCAGGAGATTCAGGGCAGGTGTTTCAGTGCAGGAGTTTCAGGGCATGAGATTCAGGGCATGAGATGCAGGGCATGAGTTTCAGGACAGGAGATTCAGGGCTTGAGTTTCAGGGCATGAGTTTCAGGGCAGGAGTTTCAGGGCATGTGATTCAGGGCATGAGTTTCAGGATATGAGATTCATGGCATGAGTTTCAGTGCAGGAGTTTTAGGGCATGAGTTTTAGGACAGGAGATTCAGGGCATGAGTTTCAGGGCATGAGTTTCAGGGCAGGAGTTTCAGGGCAGGAGTTTTAGGGCATGAGTTTCAGTGCATGAGTTTCAGGGCAGGAGTTTCAGGGTATGTGATTTAGGGCATGAGTTTCAGGGCATGAGATTCAGGGCTTGAGTTTCTGGGCATGAGGTTCAGGGCATGAGTTTCAGGTCATGAGATTCAGGGCATGAGTTTCAGTCCAGGAACTTGAGGGCATGAGATTCAGTGCATGAGTTTCAGAGCATGAGATTCAGGGCATGGGATTCAGTGCATGATTTTCAGGGCAGGAGATTCAGAGCAGGTGTTTCAGTGCAGGAGTTTCAGGGCATGAGATTCAGGGCATGAGATTCAGGGCATGAGTTTCAGGGCATGATTTTCAGGGCTGGAGTTTCAGAGCATGTGATTCAGGGCATGAGTTTCAGTGCATGAGTTTGAGGGCAGGAGTTTCAGGGCATGAGATTCAGGGCATGAGTTTCAGGGCATGAGATCAGGGCAGGTATTTCAGGGCATGTAATTCAGGGCATGAGATTCTGGGCAGATGATTCAGGGCAGGAGTTTTAGGGCATGTGATTCAGGGCATGAGTTTCAGTGCATGAGTTTCAGGGCAGGAGTTTCAGGGTATGTGATTTAGGGCATGAGTTTCAGGGCATGAGATTCAGGGCTTGAGTTTCAGGGCATGAGGTTCAGGGCATGAGTTTCAGGGCATGAGATTCAGGGCATGAGTTTCAGTGCAGGAAATTGAGGGCATGAGATTCAGTGCACGAGTTTCAGAGCATGAGATTCAGGGCATGAGATTCAGGGCATGATTTTCAGGGCAGGAGATTCAGGGCAGGTGTTTCAGTGCAGGAGTTTCAGGGCATGAGATTCAGGGCATGAGATTCAGGGCATGAGTTTCAGGACAGGAGATTCAGGGCATGACTTTCAGGACATGAGTTTCAGGGCATGAGTTTCAGAGCAGGAGTTTCAGGGCATGTGATTCAGGGCGTGAGTTTCAGGATATGAGATTCATGGCATGAGTTTCAGTGCAGGAGTTTCAGGGCATGAGATTCAGAGCATGAGTTTCAGGGTAGGTGATTCAGGGCAGGAGGTTCAGGACATGAGATTCAGGGCATGAGTTTCAGTGCAGGAACTTGAGGTCATGAGATTCAGTGCACGAGTTTCAGAGCATGAGATTCAGGGCATGAGATTCAGGGCATGAGTTTCAGGGCAGGAGATTCAGGGCAGGTGTTTCACTGCAAGAGTTTCAGGGCATGAGATTCAGGGCATGAGATTCAGGGCATGAGATTTAGTACAGGAGATTCAGAGCATGAGTTTCAGGGCATGAGTTTCAGGGCAGGAGTTGTAGGGCATGTGATTCAGGGCATGAGTTTCAGTGCATGAGTTTCAGGGCAGGAGTTTCTGGGTATGTGATTTAGGGCATGAGTTTCAGGGCATGAGATTCAGGGCTTGAGTTTCAGGGCATGAGGTTCAGGGCATGAGTTTCAGGTCATGAGATTCAGGGCAGGAGTTTCAGGGCATGTGATTCAGGGCGTGAGTTTCAGGATATGAGATTCATGGCATGAGTTTCAGTCCAGGAACTTGAGGGCATGAGATTCAGGGCATGAGATTCAGGGCATGAGTTTCAGGGCATGAGTTTCAGGGCAGGAGTTTCAGGGCATGTGATTCAGGGCGTGAGTTTCAGGATATGAGATTCATGGCATGAGTTTCAGTGCAGGAGTTTCAGGGCATGAGTTTTAGGACAGGAGATTCAGGGGATGAGTTTCAGGGCATGCGTTTCAGGGCAGGAGTTTCAGGGCAGGAGTTTTAGTGCATGAGTTTCAGTGCATGAGTTTCAGGGCAGGAGTTTCAGGGTATGTGATTTAGGGCATGAGTTTCAGGGCATGAGATTCAGGGCTTGAGTTTCAGGGCATGAGATCAGGGCAGGTATTTCAGGGCATGTAATTCAGGGCATGAGATTCTGGGCAGATGATTCAGGGCAGGAGTTTTAGGGCATGTGATTCAGGGCATGAGTTTCAGTGCATGAGATTCAGGGCTTGAGTTTCAGGGCATGAGGTTCAGGGCATGAGTTTCAGGGCATGAGATTCAGGGCATGAGTTTCAGTGCAGGAACTTGAGGGCATGAGATTCAGTGCACGAGTTTCAGAGCATGAGATTCAGGGCATGAGATTCAGGGCATGATTTTCAGGGCAGGAGATTCAGGGCAGGTGTTTCAGTGCAGGAGTTTCAGGGCATGAGATTCAGGGCATGAGATTCAGGGCATGAGTTTCAGGACAGGAGATTCAGGGCATGAGTTTCAGGACATGAGTTTCAGGGCATGAGTTTCAGAGCAGGAGTTTCAGGGCATGTGATTCAGGGCGTGAGTTTCAGGATATGAGATTCATGGCATGAGTTTCAGTGCAGGAGTTTCAGGGCATGAGATTCAGAGCATGAGTTTCAGGGTAGGTGATTCAGGGCAGGAGGTTCAGGACATGAGATTCAGGGCATGAGTTTCAGTGCAGGAACTTGAGGTCATGAGATTCAGTGCACGAGTTTCAGAGCATGAGATTCAGGGCATGAGATTCAGGGCATGAGTTTCAGGGCAGGAGATTCAGGGCAGGTGTTTCACTGCAAGAGTTTCAGGGCATGAGATTCAGGGCATGAGATTCAGGGCATGAGATTTAGTACAGGAGATTCAGTGCATGTGATTCAGGGCATGAGTTTCAGTGCATGAGTTTCAGGGCAGGAGTTTCTGGGTATGTGATTTAGGGCATGAGTTTCAGGGCATGAGATTCAGGGCTTGAGTTTCAGGGCATGAGGTTCAGGGCATGAGTTTCAGGTCATGAGATTCAGGGCAGGAGTTTCAGGGCATGTGATTCAGGGCGTGAGTTTCAGGATATGAGATTCATGGCATGAGTTTCAGTGCAGGAGTATCAGGGCATGAGTTTTAGGACAGGAGATTCAGGGCATGAGTTTCAGGGCATGAGTTTCAGGGCAGGAGTTTCAGGGCAGGAGTTTTAGTGCATGAGTTTCAGTGCATGAGTTTCAGGGCAGGAGTTTCAGGGTATGTGATTTAGGGCATGAGTTTCAGGTCATGAGATTCAGGGCATGATTTTCAGTCCAGGAACTTGAGGGCATGAGATTCAGTGCATGAGTTTCAGAGCATGAGATTCAGGGCATGAGATTCAGTGCATGATTTTCAGGGCAGGAGATTCAGAGCAGGTGTTTCAGTGCAGGAGTTTCAGGGTATGAGATTCAGGGCATGAGATTCAGGGCATGAGTTTCAGTGCATGAGTTTCAGGGCAGGAGTTTCAGTGCATGAGTTTCAGGGCATGAGATTCAGGGCAGGTGTTTCAGTGCAGGAGTTTCAGGGCATGAGATTCAGGGCATGAGATTCAGGGCATGAGTTTCAGGACAGGAGATTCAGGGCATGAGTTTCAGGACATGAGTTTCAGGGCAGTAGTTCCAGAGCAGGAGTTTCAGGGCATGTGATTCAGGGCGTGAGTTTCAGGATATGAGATTCATGGCATGAGTTTCAGTGCAGGAGTTTCAGGGCATGAGATTCAGAGCATGAGTTTCAGGGTAGGTGATTCAGGGCAGGAGGTTCAGGACATGAGATTCAGGGCATGAGTTTCAGTGCAGGAACTTGAGGTCATGAGATTCAGTGCACGAGTTTCAGAGCATGAGATTCAGGGCATGAGATTCAGGGCATGAGTTTCAGGGCAGGAGATTCAGGGCAGGTGTTTCACTGCAAGAGTTTCAGGGCATGAGATTCAGAGCATGAGATTCAGGGCATGAGATTTAGTACAGGAGATTCAGTGCATGAGTTTCAGGGCATGAGTTTCAGGGCAGGAGTTGTAGGGCATGTGATTCAGGGCATGAGTTTCAGTGCATGAGTTTCAGGGCAGGAGTTTCTGGGTATGTGATTTAGGGCATGAGTTTCATAGCATGAGATTCAGGGCTTGAGTTTCAGGGCATGAGGTTCAGGGCATGAGTTTCAGGTCATGAGATTCAGGGCATGAGTTTCAGTCCAGGAACTTGAGGGCATGAGATTCAGGGCATGAGATTCAGGGCATGAGTTTAAGGGCATGAGTTTCAGGGCATAAGTTTCAGGACATGAGTTTCAGGGAATGAGATTCAGGGCATGAGTTTCAGGGCATGAGTTTCAGTGCAGGAACTTGAGGGCATGAGATTCAGGGCATGAGTTTCAGGACAGGAGATTCAGGGCATGAGTTTCAGGGCATGAGTTTCAGGGCATGAGTTTCAGGGCAGAAGTTTCAGGGCATGTAATTCAGGGCGTGAGTTTCAGGATATGAGATTCATGGCATGAGTTTCAGTGCAGGAGTTTCAGGGCATGAGATTCAGGGCATGAGTTTCAGGGCATGAGATTCAGGACAGCAGTTTCAAGGCATGAGATTCAGGGCATGAGTTTCAGTGCATGAGTTTGAGGGCAGGAGTTTCAAGGCATGAGATTCAGGGCATGAGTTTCAGTGCATGAGTTTGAGGGCAGGAGTTTCAGGGCATGAGATTCAGGGCATGAGTTTCAGGGCATGAGATTCAGGGCAGGTATTTCAGGGCATGTAATTCAGGGCATGTGTTTTTTTGGCAGATGATTCAGGGCAGGAGTTTTAGGGCATGTGATTCAGGGCATGAGTTTCAGTGCATGAGTTTCAGGGCATGAGGTTCAGGGCATGAGTTTCAGGTCATGAGATTCAGGGCATCAGTTTCAGTCCAGGAACTTGAGGGCATGAGATTCAGGGCATGAGTTTCAGGACAGGAGATTCAGGGCATGAGTTTCAGGGCATGAGTTTCAGGGCAGGAGTTTCAGGGCATGTGATTCAGGGTGTAAGTTTCAGGATATGAGATTCATGGCATGAGTTTCAGTGCAGGAGTTTCAGGGCATGTGATTCAGGGTGTAAGTTTCAGGATATGAGATTCATGGCATGAGTTTCAGTGCAGGAGTTTCAGGGCATGAGATTCAGGGCATGAGTTTTAGGACAGGAGATTCAGGGCATGAGTTTCAGGGCATGAGTTTCAGGGCAGGAGTTTCGGGGCAGGAGTTTTAGGGCATGAGTTTCAGTGCATGAGTTTTAGGGCAGGAGTATCAGGGTATGTGATTTAGGGCATGAGTTTCAGGGAATGAGATTCAGGGCTTGAGTTTCAGGGCATGAGGTTCAGGGCATCAGTTTCAGGTCATGAGATTCAGGACATGAGTTTCAGTCCAGGAACTTGAGGGCATGAGATTCAGTGCATGAGTTTCAGTGCATGAGTTTCAGGGCAGGAGTTTCAGGGTATGTGATTTAGGGCATGAGTTTCAGGGCATGAGTTTCAGGGCATGAGATTCAGGGCATGAGTTTCAGTGCGAGGAACTTGAGGGCATGATATTCAGTGCACGAGTTTCAGAGCATGAGATTCAGGGCATGAGATTAGGGGCATGATTTTCAGGGCAGGAGATTCAGGGCAGGTGTTTCAGGCATGAGATTCAGGGCGTGAGTTTCAGGACAGGAGATTCAGGGCATGAGTTTCAGGGCATGAGTTTCACGGCAGGAGTTTCAGGCATGTGATTCAGGGCGTGAGTTTCAGGATATGAGATTCATGGCATGAGTTTCAGTGCAGGAGTTTCAGGGCATGAGATTCAGGGCATGAGTTTCAGGGTAGGTGATTCAGGGCAGGAGTTTCAGGACATGAGATTCAGGGCATGAGTTTCAGTGCAGGAACTTGAGGTCATGAGATTCAGTGCACGACTTTCAGAGCGTGAGATTCAGGGCATGAGATTCAGGGCAGGAGTTTTAGGGCATGAGTTTCAGTGCATGAGTTTTAGGCAGGAGTTTCAGGGTATGTGATTTAGGGCATGAGTTTCAGGGGAATGAGATTCAGGGCTTGAGTTTAAGGGCATGAGGTTCAGGGCATGAGTTTCAGGTCATGAGATTCAGGGCATGAGTTTCAGTCCAGGAACTTGAGGGCATGAGATTCAGTGCATGAGTTTCAGAGCATGAGATTCAGAGCATGATTTTCAGGGCAGGGGATTCAGGGCAGGTGTTTCAGTGCAGGAGTTTCAGGGCATGAGATTCAGGCATGAGATTCAGGGCATGAGTTTCAGGACAGGAGATTCAGGGCTTGAGTTTCAGGGCATGAGTTTCAGGGCAGGAGTTTCAGGGCATGTGATTCAGGGCGTGAGAGTTTCAGGATATGAGATTCATGGCATGAGTTTCAGTGCAGGAGTTTTAAGGGCATGAGTTTTTAGGACAGGAGATTCAGGGCATGAGTTTCAGGGCATGAGTTTCAGGGCAGGAGTTTCAGGGCAGGAGTTTTAGGGCATGAGTTTCAGTGCATGAGTTTCAGGGCAGGAGTTTCAGGGTATGTGATTTAGGGCATGAGTTTCAGGGCATGAGATTCAGGGCTTGAGATTCAGGGCATGAGGTTCAGGAGGCATGAGTTTCAGGTCATGAGATTCAGGGCAGGAGTTTCAGTCCAGGAACTTGAGGGCATGAGATTCAGTGCATGAGTTTCAGAGCATGAGATTCAGGGCATGGGATCAGTGCATGATTTTCAGGGCAGGAGATTCAGAGCAGGTGTTTCAGTGCAGGAGTTTCAGGGCATGAGATTCAGGGCATGAGATTCAGGGCATGAGTTTCAGGGCATGAGTTTCAGGGCAGGTGTTTCAGAGCATGTGATTCAGGGCGTGGAGTTTCAGGATATGAGATTCATGGCATGAGTTTCAGTTCAGGAGTTTCAGGGCATGAGATTCAGGGCATGAGTTTCAGTGCATGAGTTTGAGGGCAGGAGTTTCAGGGCATGAGATTCAGGGCATGAGTTTCAGGGCAATGAGATCAGGGCAGGTATTTCAGGGCATGTAATTCAGGGCATGAGATTCTGGGCAGATGATTCAGGGCAGGAGTTTTAGGGCATGTGATTCAGGGCATGAGTTTCAGTGCATGAGTTTTCAGGGCAGGAGTTTTCAGGGTATGTGATTTAGGGGCATGAGTTTCCAGGGCATGAGATTCAGGGCATGAGATTCAGGGCATGATTTTCAGGGCAGGAGATTCAGGGCAGGTGTTTCAGTGCAGGAGTTTTCAGGCATGAGATTCAGGGCATGAGATTCAGGGCATGAGTTTCAGGACATGAGTTTCAGGGCATGAGTTCAGAGCAGGAGTTTCAGGGCATGTGATTCAGGGCGTGAGTTTTCAGGATATGAGATTCATGGCATGAGTTTCAGTGCAGGAGTTTCAGGGGCATGAGATTCAGAGCATGAGTTTCAGGGTAGGTGATTCAGGGCAGGAGGTTCAGGACATGAGATTCAGGGCATGAGTTTCAGTGCAGGAACTTGAGGTCAAGAGATTCAGTGCACGAGTTTCAGAGCATGAGATTCAGGGCATGAGATTCAGGGCATGAGTTTCAGGGCAGGAGATTCAGGGCAGGGTGTTTCACTGCAAGAGTTTCAGGGCATGAGATTCAGGGCATGAGATTCAGGGCATGAGATTTAGTACAGGAGATTCAGTGCATGAGTTTCAGGGCATGAGTTTTCAGGGACAGGAGTTGTAGGGCATGTGATTCAGGGCATGAGTTTCAGTGCATGAGTTTCAGGGCAGGAGTTTTCTGGGTATGTGATTTAGGGCATGAGTTTCAGGGCATGAGATTCAGGGCTTGAGTTTCAGGGCATGAGGTTCAGGGCATGAGTTTCAGGTCATGAGATTCAGGGCAGGAGTTTCAGGGCATGTGATTCAGGGCGTGAGTTTCAGGATATGAGATTCATGGCATGAGTTTCAGTCCAGGAACTTGAGGGCATGAGATTCAGGGCATGAGATTCAGGGCATGAGTTTCAGGGCATGAGTTTCAGGGCAGGAGTTTCAGGGCATGTGATTCAGGGCGTGAGTTTCAGGATATGAGATTTCATGGCATGAGTTTCAGTGCAGGAGTTTCAGGGCATGAGTTTTAGGACAGGAGATTCAGGGCATGAGTTTCAGGGCATGAGTTTCAGGGCAGGAGTTTCAGGGCAGTAGTTTTAGTGCATGAGTTTCAGTGCATGAGTTTCAGGGCAGGAGTTTCAGGGTATGTGATTTAGGGCATGAGTTTCAGGTCATGAGATTCAGGGCATGATTTTCAGTCCAGGAACTTGAGGGCATGGAGATTCAGTGCATGAGTTTCAGAGCATGAGATTCAGGGCAGTGAGATTCAGTGCATGATTTTCAGGGCAGGAGATTCAGAGCAGGTGTTTCAGTGCAGGATGTTTCAGGGCATGAGATTCAGGTATGAGATTCAGGGCATGAGTTTCAGGGCATGAGTTTCAGGGCAGGAGTTTCAGAGCATGTGATTCAGGGCGTGAGTTTCAGGATATGAGATTCATGGCATGAGTTTCAGTGCAGGAGTTTCAGGGCATGAGATTCAGGGCATGAGTTTCAGTGCATGAGTTTGAGGGCAGGAGTTTCAGGGCATGAGATTCAGGGCATGAGTTTCAGGGCATGAGATCAGGGCAGGTATTTCAGGGCATGTAATTTCAGGGCATGAGATTCTGGGCAGATGATTCAGGGCAGGAGTTTTAGGGCATGTGATTCAGGGCATGAGTTTCAGTGCATGAGTTTTCAGGGCAGGAGTTTCAGGGTATGTGATTTAGGGCATGAGTTTCAGGGCATGAGATTCAGGGCTTGAGTTTTCAGGGCATGAGGTTCAGGGCATGAGTTTCAGGGCATGAGATTCAGGGCATGAGTTTCTGTGCAGGAACTTGAGGGCATGAGATTCAGGGCACGAGATTCAGGGCATGATTTTCAGGGCAGGAGATTCAGGGCAGGTGTTTCAGTGCAGGAGTTTCAGGCATTGAGATTCAGGGCATGAGATTCAGGGCATGAGTTTCAGGACAGGAGATTCAGGGCATGAGTTTCAGGACATGAGTTTCAGGGCAGTAGTTTCAGAGCAGGAGTTTCAGGGCATGTGATTCAGGGCGTGAGTTTCAGGATATGAGATTCATGGCATGAATTTCAGTGCAGGAGTTTCAGGGCATGAGATTCAGAGCATGAGTTTCAGGGTAGGTGATTCAGGGCAGGAGGTTCAGGACACTGAGATTCAGGGTATGAGTTTCAGTGCAGGAACTTGAGGTCATGAGATTCAGTGCACGAGTTCAGAGCAGAGATGATTCAGGGCATGAGATTCAGGGCATGAGTTTCAGGGCAGGAGATTCAGGGCAGGTGTTTCACTGCAAGAGTTTACAGGGGCATGAGATTCAGGGCATGAGATTCAGGGCATGAGATTTAGTACAGGAGATTCAGTGCATGAGTATTCAGGGCATGAGTTTCAGGGCAGGAGTTGTAGGGCATGTGATTCAGGGCATGAGTTTCAGTGCATGAGTTTCAGGGCAGGAGTTTCTGGGTATGTGATTTAGGGCATGAGTTTTCAGGGCATGAGATTCAGGGCTTGAGTTTCAGGGCATGAGGTTCAGGGCATGAGCTTTCAGGTCATGAGATTCAGGGCATGAGTTTTCAGTCCAGGAACTTGAGGGCATGAGATTCAGGGCATGAGATTCAGGGCATGAGTTTAAGGGCATGAGTTTCAGGGCATAAGTTTCAGGACATGAGTTTCAGGGAATGAGATTCAGGACATGAGTTTCAGGGCATGAGTTTCAGTGCAGGAACTTGAGGCATGAGATTCAGGGCATGAGTTCAGGACAGGAGATTCAGGGGCATGAGTTTCAGGGCATGAGTTTCAGGGCATGAGTTTCAGGGCATGTGTTTTTTTTGGCAGATGATTCAGGGCAGGAGTTTTAGGGCATGTGATTCAGGGCATGAGTTTCAGTGCATGAGTTTCAGGGCATGAGGTTCAGGGCATGAGTTTCAGGTCATGAGATTCAGGGCATGAGTTTCAGTCCAGGAACTTGAGGGCATGAGATTCAGTGCATGAGTTTCAGAGCATGAGATTCAGGGCATGATTTTCAGGCAGGAGATTCAGGGCAGGTGTTTCAGTGCAGGAGTTTCAGGGCATGAGATTCAGGGCATGAGATTCAGGGCATGAGTTTCAGGACAGGAGATTCAGGGCATGAGTTTCAGGGCATGAGTTTCAGGGCAGGAGTTTCAGGGCATGTGATTCAGGGTGTAAGTTTCAGGATATGAGATTCATGGCATGAGTTTCAGTGCAGGAGTTTCAGGGCATGAGATTCAGGGCATGAGTTTTAGGACAGGAGATTCAGGGCATGAGTTTCAGGGCAGGAGTTTCAGGGCAGGAGTTTTAGGGCATGAGTTTCAGTGCATGAGTTTTAGGGCAGGAGTTTCAGGGTATGTGATTTAGGGCATGAGTTTCAGGGAATGAGATTCAGGGCTTGAGTTTCAGGGCATGAGGTTCAGGGCATGAGTTTCAGGTCATGAGATTCAGGACATGAGTTTCAGTCCAGGAACTTGAGGGCATGAGATTCAGTGCATGAGTTTCAGGGCTGGAGTTTCAGGGTATGTGATTTAGGGCATGAGTTTCAGGGCATGAGTTTCAGGGCATGAGATTCAGGGCATGAGTTTCAGTGCAGGAACTTGAGGGCATGAGATTCAGTGCACGAGTTTCAGAGCATGAGATTCAGGGCATGAGATTCAGGGCATGATTTTCAGGGCAGGAGATTCAGGGCAGGTGTTCAGGGCATGAGATTCAGGGCATGAGTTTCAGGACAGGAGATTCAGGGCAATGAGTTTCAGGGCATGAGTTTCAGGGCAGGAGTTTCAGGGCATGTGATTCAGGGCGTGAGTTTCAGGGATATGAGATTCATGGCGTGAGTTTCAGTGCAGGAGTTTCAGGGCATGAGATTCAGGGCATGAGTTTCAGGGTAGGTGATTCAGGGCAGGAGTTTCAGGACATGAGATTTCAGGGCATGAGTTTCAGTGCAGGAACTTGAGGTCATGAGATTCAGTGCACGACTTTCAGAGCGTGAGTTCAGGGCATGAGATTCAGGGGCATGAGCTTTTAGGACAGGAGATTCAGGGCATGAGTTTCAGGGCATGAGTTTCAGGGCATGAGTTTCAGGGCAGGGAGTTTTAGGGCATGAGTTTCGAGTGCATGAGTTTTAGGGCAGGAGTTTCAGGGTATGTGATTTAGGGCATGAGTTTCAGGGAATGAGATTCAGGGCTTGAGTTTCAGGGCATGAGGTTCAGGGCATGAGTTTCAGGTCATGAGATTCAGGGCATGAGTTTCAGTCCAGGAACTTGAGGGCATGAGATTCAGTGCATGAGTTTCAGAGCATGAGATTCAGGGCATGATTTTTCAGGGCAGGAGATTCAGGGCAGGTGTTTCAGTGCAGGAGTTTCAGGGCATGAGATTCAGGGCATGAGATTCAGGCATGAGTTTCAGGACAGGAGATTCAGGGCATGAGTTTCACGGGCATGAGTTTCAGGGCAGGAGTTTCAGGGCATGTGATTCAGGGTGTAAGTTTCAGGATATGAGATTCATGGAATGAGTTTCAGTGCAGGAGTTTCAGGGCATGAGATTCAGGGCATGAGTTTTAGGACAGGAGATTCAGGCATGAGTTTCAGGCATGAGTTTCCAGGGCAGGAGTTTCAGGGCAGGAGTTTTAGGGCATGAGTTCTCAGTGCATGAGTTTTAGGGCAGGAGTTTCAGGGTATGTGATTTAGGGCATGAGTTTCAGGGAATGAGATTCAGGGCTTGAGTTTCAGGGCATGAGGTTCAGGGCATGAGTTTCAGGTCATGAGATTCAGGACATGAGTTTCAGTCCAGGAACTTGAGGGCATGAGATTCAGTGCATGAGTTTCAGGGCTGGAGTTTCAGGGTATGTGATTTAGGGCATGAGTTTCAGGGCATGAGTTTCAGGGCATGAGATTCAGGGCCATGAGTTTCAGTGCAGGAACGTGAGGGCATGAGATTCAGTGCACGAGTTTCAGAGCATGAGATTCAGGGCATGAGATTCAGGGCATGATTTTATCAGGGCAGTGAGATTCAGGGCAGGTGTTTCAGGGCATGAGATTCAGGGCATGGAGTTTCAGGACAGGAGATTCAGGGCATGAGTTTCAGGGCATGAGTTTCAGGGCAGGAGTTTCAGGGCATGTGATTCAGGCGTGAGTTTCAGGATTATGAGATTCATGGCGTGAGTTCAGTGCAGGAGTTTCAGGGCATGAGATTCAGGGCATGAGTTTCAGGGTAGGTGATTCAGGGCAGGAGTTTCAGGACATGAGATTCAGGGCATGAGTTTCAGTGCAGAACTTGAGGTCATGAGATTCAGTGCACGACTTTCAGAGCGTGAGATTCAGGGCATGAGATTCAGGGCATGAGCTTTAGGACAGGAGATTCAGGGCATGAGTTTCAGGGCATGAGTTTCAGGGCATGAGTTTCAGGGCAGGAGTTTTTAGGGCATGAGTTTCGGTGCATGAGTTTTAGGGCAGGAGTTTCAGGGTATGTGATTTAGGGCATGAGTTTCAGGGAATGAGATTCAGGGCTTGAGTTTCAGGGCATGAGGTTCAGGGCATGAGTTTTCAGGTCATGAGATTCAGGGCATGAGTTTCAGTCCAGGAACTTGAGGGCATGAGATTCAGTGCATGAGTTTTCAGAGCATGAGATTCAGGCATGATTTTCAGGGCAGGAGATTCAGGGCAGGTGTTTCAGTGCAGGAGTTTCAGGGCAATGAGATTCAGGGCATGAGATTCAGGCATGAGTTTCAGGACAGGAGATTCAGGCTTGAGTTTCAGGGCATGAGTTTCAGGGCAGGAGTTTCAGGGCATGTGATTCAGGGAGTGAGTTTCAGGATATTGAGATTCATGGCATGAGTTTCAGTGCAGGAGTTTTAGGGCATGAGTTTTAGGACAGGAGATTCAGGGCATGAGTTTCAGGGCATGAGTTTCAGGGCAGGAGTTTCAGGGCAGGAGTTTTAGGGCATGAGTTTCAGTGCATGAGTTTCAGGGCAGGAGTTTCAGGGTATGTGATTTAGGGCATGAGTTTCAGGGCATGAGATTCAGGGCTTGAGTTTCAGGGCATGAGGTTCAGGGCATGAGTTTCAGGTCATGAGATTCAGGGCATGAGTTTCAGTCCAGGAACTTGAGGGCATGAGATTCAGTGCATGAGTTTCAGAGCATGAGATTCAGGGCATGGGATTCAGTGCATGATTTTCAGGGCAGGAGATTCAGAGCAGGTGTTTCAGTGCAGGAGTTTCAGGGCATGAGATTCAGGGCATGAGATTCAGGGCATGAGTTTCAGGGCATGAGTTTCAGGTCAGGAGTTTCAGAGCATGTGATTCAGGGCGTGAGTTTCAGGATATGAGATTCATGGCATGAGTTTCAGTGCAGGAGTTTCAGGGCATGACATTCAGGGCATGAGTTTCAGTGCATGAGTTTGAGGGCAGGAGTTTCAGGGCATGAGATTCAGGGCATGAATTTCAGGGCATGAGATCAGGGCAGGTATTTCAGGGAATGTAATTCAGGGCATGAGATTCTGGGCAGATGATTCAGGGCTGGAGTTTCAGGGTATGTGATTTAGGGCATGAGTTTCAGGGCATGAGATTCAGGGCATGAGTTTCAGTGCAGGAACTTGAGGACATGAGATTCAGTGCACGAGTTTCAGAGCATGAGATTCAGGGCATGAGATTCAGGGCATGATTTTCAGGGCAGGAGATTCAGGGCAGGTGTTTCAGGGCATGAGATTCAGGGCATGAGTTTCAGGACAGGAGATTCAGGGCATGAGTTTCAGGGCATGAGTTTCAGGGCAGGAGTTTCAGGGCATGTGATTCAGGGCGTGAGTTTCAGGATATGAGATTCATGGCGTGAGTTTCAGTGCAGGAGTTTCAGGGCATGAGATTCAGGGCATGAGTTTCAGGGTAGGTGATTCAGGGCAGGAGTTTCAGGACATGAGATTCAGGGCAGGAGTTTCAGGGAATGAGATTCAGGGCTTGAGTTTCAGGGCATGAGGTTCAGGGCATGAGTTTCAGGTCATGAGATTCAGGACATGAGTTTCAGTCCAGGAACTTGAGGGCATGAGATTCAGTGCATGAGTTTCAGGGCTGGAGTTTCAGGGTATGTGATTTAGGGCATGAGTTTCAGGGCATGAGTTTCAGGGCATGAGATTCAGGGCATGAGTTTCAGTGCAGGAACTTGAGGGCATGAGATTCAGTGCACGAGTTTCAGAGCATGAGATTCAGGGCATGAGATTCAGGGCATGATTTTCAGGGCAGGAGATTCAGGGCAGGTGTTTCAGGGCATGAGATTCAGGGCATGAGTTTCAGGACAGGAGATTCAGGGCATGAGTTTCAGGGCATGAGTTTCAGGGCAGGAGTTTCAGGGCATGTGATTCAGGGCGTGAGTTTCAGGATATGAGATTCATGGCGTGAGTTTCAGTGCAGGAGTTTCAGGGCATGAGATTCAGGGCATGAGTTTCAGGGTAGGTGATTCAGGGCAGGAGTTTCAGGACATGAGATTCAGGGCATGAGTTTCAGTGCAGGAACTTGAGGTCATGAGATTCAGTGCACGACTTTCAGAGCGTGAGATTCAGGGCATGAGATTCAGGGCATGAGCTTTAGGACAGGAGATTCAGGGCATGAGTTTCAGGGCATGAGTTTCAGGGCATGAGTTTCAGGGCAGGAGTTTTAGGGCATGAGTTTCGGTGCATGAGTTTTAGGGCAGGAGTTTCAGGGTATGTGATTTAGGGCATGAGTTTCAGGGAATGAGATTCAGGGCTTGAGTTTCAGGGCATGAGGTTCAGGGCATGAGTTTCAGGTCATGAGATTCAGGGCATGAGTTTCAGTCCAGGAACTTGAGGGCATGAGATTCAGTGCATGAGTTTCAGAGCATGAGATTCAGGGCATGATTTTCAGGGCAGGAGATTCAGGGCAGGTGTTTCAGTGCAGGAGTTTCAGGGCATGAGATTCAGGGCATGAGATTCAGGGCATGAGTTTCAGGACAGGAGATTCAGGGCTTGAGTTTCAGGGCATGAGTTTCAGGGCAGGAGTTTCAGGGCATGTGATTCAGGGCGTGAGTTTCAGGATATGAGATTCATGGCATGAGTTTCAGTGCAGGAGTTTTAGGGCATGAGTTTTAGGACAGGAGATTCAGGGCATGAGTTTCAGGGCATGAGTTTCAGGGCAGGAGTTTCAGGGCAGGAGTTTTAGGGCATGAGTTTCAGTGCATGAGTTTCAGGGCAGGAGTTTCAGGGTATGTGATTTAGGGCATGAGTTTCAGGGCATGAGATTCAGGGCTTGAGTTTCAGGGCATGAGGTTCAGGGCATGAGTTTCAGGTCATGAGATTCAGGGCATGAGTTTCAGTCCAGGAACTTGAGGGCATGAGATTCAGTGCATGAGTTTCAGAGCATGAGATTCAGCACATGGGATTCAGTGCATGATTTTCAGGGCAGGAGATTCAGAGCAGGTGTTTCAGTGCAGGAGTTTCAGGGCATGAGATTCAGGGCATGAGATTCAGGGCATGAGTTTCAGGGCATGAGTTTCAGGGCAGGAGTTTCAGAGCATGTGATTCAGGGCGTGAGTTTCAGGATATGAGATTCATGGCATGAGTTTCAGTGCAGGAGTTTCAGGGCATGACATTCAGGGCATGAGTTTCAGTGCATGAGTTTGAGGGCAGGAGTTTCAGGGCATGAGATTCAGGGCATGAATTTCAGGGCATGAGATCAGGGCAGGTATTTCAGGGAATGTAATTCAGGGCATGAGATTCTGGGCAGATGATTCAGGGCAGGAGTTTTAGGGCATGTGATTCAGGGCATGAGTTTCAGTGCATGAGTTTCAGGGCAGGAGTTTCAGGGTATGTGATTTAGGGCATGAGTTTCAGGGCATGAGATTCAGGGCTTGAGTTTCAGGGCATGAGGTTCAGGGCATGAGTTTCAGGGCATGAGATTCAGGGCATGAGTTTCAGTGCAGGAACTTGAGGGCATGAGATTCAGTGCACGAGTTTCAGAGCATGAGATTCAGGGCATGAGATTCAGGGCATGATTTTCAGGGCAGGAGATTCAGGGCAGGTGTTTCAGTGCAGGAGTTTCAGGGCATGAGTTTCAGGGCATGAGATTCAGGGCATGAGATTCAGGGCATCAGTTTCAGGACAGGAGATTCAGGGCATGAGTTTCAGGACATGAGTTTCAGGGCATGAGTTTCAGAGCAGGAGTTTCAGGGCATGTGATTCAGGGCGTGAGTTTCAGGATATGAGATTCATGGCATGAGTTTCAGTGCAGGAGTTTCAGGGCATGAGATTCAGAGCATGAGTTTCAGGGTAGGTGATTCAGGGCAGGAGGTTCAGGACATGAGATTCAGGGCATGAGTTTCAGTGCAGGAACTTGAGGTCATGAGATTCAGTGCACGAGTTTCAGAGCATGAGATTCAGGGCATGAGATTCAGGGCATGAGTTTCAGGGCATGAGATTCAGGGCATGAGATTCAGGGCATGAGATTTAGTACAGGAGATTCAGTGCATGAGTTTCAGGGCATGAGTTTCAGGGCAGGAGTTGTAGGGCATGTGATTCAGGGCATGAGTTTCAGTGCATGAGTTTCAGGGCAGGAGTTTCTGGGTATGTGATTTAGGGCATGAGTTTCAGGGCATGAGATTCAGGGCTTGAGTTTCAGGGCATGAGGTTCAGGGCATGAGTTTCAGGTCATGAGATTCAGGGCATGAGTTTCAGTCCAGGAACTTGAGGGCATGAGATTCAGGGCATGAGATTCAGGGCATGAGTTTGAGGGCATGAGTTTCAGGGCATAAGTTTCAGGACATGAGTTTCAGGGAATGAGATTCAGGACAGAAGTTTCAGGGCATGTAATTCAGGGCGTGAGTTTCAGGATATGAGATTCATGGCATGAGTTTCAGTGCAAGAGTTTCAGGGCATGAGATTCAGGGCATGAGTTTCAGGGCATGAGATTCAGGACAGCAGTTTCAAGGCATGAGATTCAGGGCATGAGTTTCAGTGCATGAGTTTGAGGGCAGGAGTTTCAAGGCATGAGATTCAGGGCATGAGTTTCAGTGCATGAGTTTGAGGGCAGGAGTTTCAGGGCATGAGATTCAGGGCATGAGTTTCAGGGCAGGAGATTCAGGGCAGGTGTTTCACTGCAAGAGTTTCAGGGCATGAGATTCAGGGCATGAGATTTAGTACAGGAGATTCAGTGCATGAGTTTCAGGGCATGAGTTTCAGGGCAGGAGTTGTAGGGCATGTGATTCAGGGCATGAGTTTCAGTGCATGAGTTTCAGGGCAGGAGTTTCTGGGTATGTGATTTAGGGCATGAGTTTCAGGGCATGAGATTCAGGGCTTGAGTTTCAGGGCATGAGGTTCAGGGCATGAGTTTCAGGTCATGAGATTCAGGGCATGAGTTTCAGTCCAGGAACTTGAGGGCATGAGATTCAGGGCATGAGATTCAGGGCATGAGTTTAAGGGCATGAGTTTCAGGGCATAAGTTTCAGGACATGAGTTTCAGGGAATGAGATTCAGGACATGAGTTTCAGGGCATGAGTTTCAGTGCAGGAACTTGAGGGCATGAGATTCAGGGCATGAGTTTCAGGACAGGAGATTCAGGGCATGAGTTTCAGGGCATGAGTTTCAGGGCATGAGTTTCAGGGCAGAAGTTTCAGGGCATGTAATTCAGGGCGTGAGTTTCAGGATATGAGATTCATAGCATGAGTTTCAGTGCAGGAGTTTCAGGGCATGAGATTCAGGGCATGAGTTTCAGGGCATGAGATTCAGGACAGCAGTTTCAAGGCATGAGATTCAGGGCATGAGTTTCAGTGCATGAGTTTGAGGGCAGGAGTTTCAAGGCATGAGATTCAGGGCATGAGTTTCAGTGCATGGGTTTGAGGGCAGGAGTTTCAGGGCATGAGATTCAGGGCATGAGTTTCAGGGCATGAGATTCAGGGCAGGTATTTCAGGGCATGTAATTCAGGGCATGTGTTTTTTTGGCAGATGATTCAGGGCATGAGTTTCAGGGCATGAGTTTCAGGGCATGAGATTCAGGGCATGAGTTTCAGTGCAGGAACTTGAGGGCATGAGATTCAGTGCACGAGTTTCAGAGCATGAGATTCAGGGCATGAGATTAGGGGCATGATTTTCAGGGCAGGAGATTCAGGGCAGGTGTTTCAGGGCATGAGATTCAGGGCATGAGTTTCAGGACAGGAGATTCAGGGCATGAGTTTCAGGGCATGAGTTTCACGGCAGGAGTTTCAGGGCATGTGATTCAGGGCGTGAGTTTCAGGATATGAGATTCATGGCATGAGTTTCAGTGCAGGAGTTTCAGGGCATGAGATTCAGGACATGAGTTTCAGGGTAGGTGATTCAGGGCAGGAGTTTCAGGACATGAGATTCAGGGCATGAGTTTCAGTGCAGGAACTTGAGGTCATGAGATTCAGTGCACGACTTTCAGAGCGTGAGATTCAGGGCATGAGATTCAGGGCATGAGTTTTAGGACAGGATATTCAGGGCATGAGTTTCAGGGCATGAGTTTCAGGGCAGGAGTTTTAGGGCATGAGTTTCAGTGCATGAGTTTTAGGGCAGGAGTTTCAGGGTATGTGATTTAGGGCATGAGTTTCAGGGAATGAGATTCAGGGCTTGAGTTTCAGGGCATGAGGTTCAGGGCATGAGTTTCAGGTCATGAGATTCAGGGCATGAGTTTCAGTCCAGGAACTTGAGGGCATGAGATTCAGTGCATGAGTTTCAGAGCATGAGATTCAGAGCATGATTTTCAGGGCAGGGGATTCAGGGCAGGTGTTTCAGTGCAGGAGTTTCAGGGCATGAGATTCAGGGCATGAGATTCAGGGCATGAGTTTCAGGACAGGAGATTCAGGGCTTGAGTTTCAGGGCATGAGTTTCAGGGCAGGAGTTTCAGGGCATGAGTTTCAGGGCAGGAGTTTCAGGGTATGTGATTTAGGGCATGAGTTTCAGGGCATGAGATTCAGGGCTTGAGTTTCAGGGCATGAGGTTCAGGGCATGAGTTTCAGGTCATGAGATTCAGGGCAGGAGTTTCAGTCCAGGAACTTGAGGGCATGAGATTCAGTGCATGAGTTTCAGAGCATGAGATTCAGGGCATGGGATTCAGTGCATGATTTTCAGGGCAGGAGATTCAGAGCAGGTGTTTCAGTGCAGGAGTTTCAGGGCATGAGATTCAGGGCATGAGATTCAGGGCATGAGTTTCAGGGCATGAGTTTCAGGGCAGGTGTTTCAGAGCATGTGATTCAGGGCGTGAGTTTCAGGATATGAGATTCATGGCATGTGTTTCAGTTCAGGAGTTTCAGGGGATGAGATTCAGGGCATGAGTTTCAGTGCATGAGTTTGAGGGCAGGAGTTTCAGGGCATGAGATTCAGGGCTTGAGTTTCAGGGCATGAGATCAGGGCAGGTATTTCAGGGCATGTAATTCAGGGCATGAGATTCTGGGCAGATGATTCAGGGCAGGAGTTTTAGGGCATGTGATTCAGGGCATGAGTTTCAGTGCATGAGTTTCAGGGCAGGAGTTTCAGGGTATGTGATTTACGGCATGAGTTTCAGGGCATGAGATTCAGGGCATGAGATTCAGGGCATGATTTTCAGGGCAGGAGATTCAGGGCAGGTGTTTCAGTGCAGGAGTTTCAGGGCATGAGATTCAGGGCATGAGATTCAGGGCATGAGTTTCAGGACATGAGTTTCAGGGCATGAGTTTCAGAGCAGGAGTTTCAGGGCATGTGATTCAGGGCGTGAGTTTCAGGATATGAGATTCATGGCATGAGTTTCAGTGCAGGAGTTTCAGGGCATGAGATTCAGAGCATGAGTTTCAGGGTAGGTGATTCAGGGCAGGAGGTTCAGGACATGAGATTCAGGGCATGAGTTTCCGTGCAGGAACTTGAGGTCATGAGATTCAGTGCACGAGTTTCAGAGCATGAGATTCAGGGCATGAGATTCAGGGCATGAGTTTCAGGGCAGGAGATTCAGGGCAGGTGTTTCACTGCAAGAGTTTCAGGGCATGAAATTCAGGGCATGAGATTCAGGGCATGAGATTTAGTACAGGAGATTCAGTGCATGAGTTTCAGGGCATGAGTTTCAGGGCAGGAGTTGTAGGGCATGTGATTCAGGGCATGAGTTTCAGTGCATGAGTTTCAGGGCAGGTGTTTCTGGGTATGTGATTTAGGGCATGAGTTTCAGGGCATGAGATTCAGGGCTTGAGTTTCAGGGCATGAGGTTCAGGGCATGAGTTTCAGGTCATGAGATTCAGGGCAGGAGTTTCAGGGCATGTGATTCAGGGCGTGAGTTTCAGGATATGAGATTCATGGCATGAGTTTCAGTCCAGGAACTTGAGGGCATGAGATACAGGGCATGAGATTCAGGGCATGAGTTTCAGGGCATGAGTTTCAGGGCAGGAGTTTCAGGGCATGTGATTCAGGGCGTGAGTTTCAGGATATGAGATTCATGGCATGAGTTTCAGTGCAGGAGTTTCAGGGCATGAGTTTTAGGACAGGAGATTCAGGGCATGAGTTTCAGGGCATGAGTTTCAGGGCAGGAGTTTCAGGGCAGTAGTTTTAGTGCATGAGTTTCAGTGCATGAGTTTCAGGGCAGGAGTTTCAGGGTATGTGATTTAGGGCATGAGTTTCAGGGCATGAGATTCAGGGCATGATTTTCAGTCCAGGAACTTGAGGGCATGAGATTCAGTGCATGAGTTTCAGAGCATGAGATTCAGGGCATGAGATTCAGTGCATGATTTTCAGGGCAGGAGATTCAGAGCAGGTGTTTCAGTGCAGGAGTTTCAGGGCATGAGATTCAGGGCATGAGATTCAGGGCATGAGTTTCAGGGCATGAGTTTCAGGGCAGGAGTTTCAGAGCATGTGATTCAGGGCGTGAGTTTCAGGATATGAGATTCATGGCATGAGTTTCAGTGCAGGAGTTTCAGGGCATGAGATTCAGGGCATGAGTTTCAGTGCATGAGTTTGAGGGCAGGAGTTTCAGGGCATGAGATTCAGGGCATGAGTTTCAGGGCATGAGATCAGGGCAGGTATTTCAGGGCATGTAATTCAGGGCATGAGATTCAGTGCAGGAGTTTCAGGATATGAGATTCATGGCATGAGTTTCAGGGCAGGAGTTTCAGGGTATGTGATTTAGGGCATGAGTTTCAGGGCATGAGATTCAGGGCTTGAGTTTCAGGGCATGAGGTTCAGGGCATGAGTTTCAGGGCATGAGATTCAGGGCATGAGTTTCTGTGCAGGAACTTGAGGGCATGAGATTCAGGGCACGAGATTCAGGGCATGATTTTCAGGGCAGGAGATTCAGGGCAGGTGTTTCAGTGCAGGAGTTTCAGGGCATGAGATTCAGGGCATGAGATTCAGGGCATGAGTTTCAGGACAGGAGATTCAGGGCATGAGTTTCAGGACATGAGTTTCAGGGCAGTAGTTTCAGAGCAGGAGTTTCAGGGCATGTGATTCAGGGCGTGAGTTTCAGGATATGAGATTCATGGCATGAGTTTCAGTGCAGGAGTTTCAGGGCATGAGATTCAGAGCATGAGTTTCAGGGTAGGTGATTCAGGGCAGGAGGTTCAGGACATGAGATTCAGGGTATGAGTTTCAGTGCAGGAACTTGAGGTCATGAGATTCAGTGCACGAGTTTCAGAGCATGAGATTCAGGGCATGAGATTCAGGGCATGAGTTTCAGGGCAGGAGATTCAGGGCAGGTGTTTCACTGCAAGAGTTTCAGGGCATGAGATTCAGGGCATGAGATTCAGGGCATGAGATTTAGTACAGGAGATTCAGTGCATGAGTTTCAGGGCATGAGTTTCAGGGCAGGAGTTGTAGGGCATGTGATTCAGGGCATGAGTTTCAGTGCATGAGTTTCAGGGCAGGAGTTTCTGGGTATGTGATTTAGGGCATGAGTTTCAGGGCATGAGATTCAGGGCTTGAGTTTCAGGGCATGAGGTTCAGGGCATGAGTTTCAGGTCATGAGATTCAGGGCATGAGTTTCAGTCCAGGAACTTGAGGGCATGAGATTCAGGGCATGAGATTCAGGGCATGAGTTTAAGGGCATGAGTTTCAGGGCATAAGTTTCAGGACATGAGTTTCAGGGAATGAGATTCAGGACATGAGTTTCAGGGCATGAGTTTCAGTGCAGGAACTTGAGGGCATGAGATTCAGGACATGAGTTTCAGGACAGGAGATTCAGGGCATGAGTTTCAGGGCATGAATTTCAGGGCATGAGTTTCAGGGCAGAAGTTTCAGGGCATGTAATTCAGGGCGTGAGTTTCAGGATATGAGATTCATGGCATGAGTTTCAGTGCAGGAGTTTCAGGGCATGAGATTCAGGGCATGAGTTTCAGGGCATGAGATTCAGGACAGCAGTTTCAAGGCATGAGTTTCAGGGCATGAGTTTCAGTGCATGAGTTTGAGGGCAGGAGTTTCAAGGCATGAGATTCAGGGCATGAGTTTCAGTGCATGAGTTTGAGGGCAGGAGTTTCAGGGCATGAGATTCAGGGCATGAGTTTCAGGGCATGAGATTCAGGGCAGGTATTTCAGGGCATGTAATTCAGGGCATGTGTTTTTTTGGCAGATGATTCAGGGCAGGAGTTTTAGGGCATGTGATTCAGGGCATGAGTTTCAGTGCATGAGTTTCAGGGCATGAGGTTCAGGGCATGAGTTTCAGGTCATGAGATTCAGGGCATGAGTTTCAGTGCAGGAACTTGAGGGCATGAGATTCAGTGCATGAGTTTCAGAGCATGAGATTCAGGGCATGATTTTCAGGGCAGGAGATTCAGGGCAGGTGTTTCAGTGCAGGAGTTTCAGGGCATGAGATTCAGGGCATGAGATTCAGGGCATGAGTTTCAGGACAGGAGATTCAGGGCATGAGTTTCAGGGCATGAGTTTCAGGGCAGGAGTTTCAGGGCATGTGATTCAGGGTGTAAGTTTCAGGATATGAGATTCATGGCATGAGTTTCAGTGCAGGAGTTTCAGGGCATGAGATTCAGGGCATGAGTTTTAGGACAGGAGATTCAGGGCATGAGTTTCAGGGCATGAGTTTCAGGGCAGGAGTTTCAGGGCAGGAGTTTTAGGGCATGAGTTTCAGTGCATGAGTTTGAGGGCAGGAGTTTCAGGGTATGTGATTTAGGGCATGAGTTTCAGGGAATGAGATTCAGGGCTTGAGTTTCAGGGCATGAGGTTCAGGGCATGAGTTTCAGGTCATGAGATTCAGGACATGAGTTTCAGTCCAGGAACTTGAGGGCATGAGATTCAGTGCATGAGTTTCAGGGCTGGAGTTTCAGGGTATGTGATTTAGGGCATGAGTTTCAGGGCATGAGTTTCAGGGCATGAGATTCAGGGCATGAGTTTCAGTGCAGGAACTTGAGGGCATGAGATTCAGTGCACGAGTTTCAGAGCATGAGATTCAGGGCATGAGATTCAGGGCATGATTTTCAGGGCAGGAGATTCAGGGCAGGTGTTTCAGGGCATGAGATTCAGGGCATGAGTTTCAGGACAGGAGATTCAGGGCATGAGTTTCAGGGCATGAGTTTCAGGGCAGGAGTTTCAGGGCATGTGATTCAGGGCGTGAGTTTCAGGATATGAGATTCATGGCGTGAGTTTCAGTGCAGGAGTTTCAGGGCATGAGATTCAGGGCATGAGTTTCAGGGTAGGTGATTCAGGGCAGGAGTTTCAGGACATGAGATTCAGGGCATGAGTTTCAGTGCAGGAACTTGAGGTCATGAGATTCAGTGCACGACTTTCAGAGCGTGAGATTCAGGGCATGAGATTCAGGGCATGAGCTTTAGGACAGGAGATTCAGGGCATGAGTTTCAGGGCATGAGTTTCAGGGCATGAGTTTCAGGGCAGGAGTTTTAGGGCATGAGTTTCGGTGCATGAGTTTTAGGGCAGGAGTTTCAGGGTATGTGATTTAGGGCATGAGTTTCAGGGAATGAGATTCAGGGCTTGAGTTTCAGGGCATGAGGTTCAGGGCATGAGTTTCAGGTCATGAGATTCAGGGCATGAGTTTCAGTCCAGGAACTTGAGGGCATGAGATTCAGTGCATGAGTTTCAGAGCATGAGATTCAGGGCATGATTTTCAGGGCAGGAGATTCAGGGCAGGTGTTTCAGTGCAGGAGTTTCAGGGCATGAGATTCAGGGCATGAGATTCAGGGCATGAGTTTCAGGACAGGAGATTCAGGGCTTGAGTTTCAGGGCATGAGTTTCAGGGCAGGAGTTTCAGGGCATGTGATTCAGGGCGTGAGTTTCAGGATATGAGATTCATGGCATGAGTTTCAGTGCAGGAGTTTTAGGGCATGAGTTTTAGGACAGAAGATTCAGGGCATGAGTTTCAGGGCATGAGTTTCAGGGCAGGAGTTTCAGGGCAGGAGTTTTAGGGCATGAGTTTCAGTGCATGAGTTTCAGGGCAGGAGTTTCAGGGTATGTGATTTAGGGCATGAGTTTCAGGGCATGAGATTCAGGGCTTGAGTTTCAGGGCATGAGGTTCAGGGCATGAGTTTCAGGTCATGAGATTCAGGGCATGAGTTTCAGTCCAGGAACTTGAGGGCATGAGATTCAGTGCATGAGTTTCAGAGCATGAGATTCAGGGCATGGGATTCAGTGCATGATTTTCAGGGCAGGAGATTCAGAGCAGGTGTTTCAGTGCAGGAGTTTCAGGGCATGAGATTCAGGGCATGAGATTCAGGGCATGAGTTTCAGGGCATGAGTTTCAGGGCAGGAGTTTCAGAGCATGTGATTCAGGGCGTGAGTTTCAGGATATGAGATTCATGGCATGAGTTTCAGTGCAGGAGTTTCAGGGCATGACATTCAGGGCATGAGTTTCAGTGCATGAGTTTGAGGGCAGGAGTTTCAGGGCATGAGATTCAGGGCATGAATTTCAGGGCATGAGATCAGGGCAGGTATTTCAGGGAATGTAATTCAGGGCATGAGATTCTGGGCAGATGATTCAGGGCAGGAGTTTTAGGGCATGTGATTCAGGGCATGAGTTTCAGTGCATGAGTTTCAGGGCAGGAGTTTCAGGGTATGTGATTTAGGGCATGAGTTTCAGGGCATGAGATTCAGGGCTTGAGTTTCAGGGCATGAGGTTCAGGGCATGAGTTTCAGGGCATGAGATTCAGGGCATGAGTTTCAGTGCAGGAACTTGAGGGCATGAGATTCAGTGCACGAGTTTCAGAGCATGAGATTCAGGGCATGAGATTCAGGGCATGATTTTCAGGGCAGGAGATTCAGGGCAGGTGTTTCAGTGCAGGAGTTTCAGGGCATAAGATTCAGGGCATGAGATTCAGGGCATGAGTTTCAGGACAGGAGATTCAGGGCATGAGTTTCAGGACATGATTTTCAGGGCATGAGTTTCAGAGCAGGAGTTTCAGGGCATGTGATTCAGGGCGTGAGTTTCAGGATATGAGATTCATGGCATGAGTTTCAGTGCAGGAGTTTCAGGGCATGAGATTCAGAGCATGAGTTTCAGGGTAGGTGATTCAGGGCAGGAGGTTCAGGACATGAGATTCAGGGCATGAGTTTCAGTGCAGGAACTTGAGGTCATGAGATTCAGTGCACGAGTTTCAGAGCATGAGATTCAGGGCATGAGATTCAGGGCATGAGTTTCAGGGCAGGAGATTCAGGGCAGGTGTTTCACTGCAAGAGTTTCAGGGCATGAGATTCTGGGCATGAGATTCAGGGCATGAGATTTAGTACAGGAGATTCAGTGCATGAGTTTCAGGGCATGAGTTTCAGGGCATGAGTTGTAGGGCATGTGATTCAGGGCATGAGTTTCAGTGCATGAGTTTCAGGGCAGGAGTTTCTGGGTATGTGATTTAGGGCATGAGTTTCAGGGCATGAGATTCAGGGCTTGAGTTTCAGGGCATGAGGTTCAGGGCATGAGTTTCAGGTCATGAGATTCAGGGCATGAGTTTCAGTCCAGGAACTTGAGGGCATGAGATTCAGGGCATGAGATTCAGGGCATGAGTTTGAGGGCATGAGTTTCAGGGCATAAGTTTCAGGACATGAGTTTCAGGGAATGAGATTCAGGACAGAAGTTTCAGGGCATGTAATTCAGGGCGTGAGTTTCAGGATATGAGATTCATGGCATGAGTTTCAGTGCAAGAGTTTCAGGGCATGAGATTCAGGGCATGAGTTTCAGGGCATGAGATTCAGGACAGCAGTTTCAAGGCATGAGATTCAGGGCATGAGTTTCAGTGCATGAGTTTGAGGGCAGGAGTTTCAAGGCATGAGATTCAGGGCATGAGTTTCAGTGCATGAGTTTGAGGGCAGGAGTTTCAGGGCATGAGATTCAGGGCATGAGTTTCAGGGCATGAGATTCAGGGCAGGTATTTCAGGGCATGTAATTCAGGGCATGAGTTTCTGGGCAGATGATTCAGGGCAGGAGTTTTAGGGCATGTGATTCAGGGCATGAGTTTCAGTGCATGAGTTTCAGGGCAGGAGTTTCAGGGTATGTGATTTAGGGCATGAGTTTCAGGGCATGAGGTTCAGGGCATGAGTTTCAGGGCATGAGATTCAGGGCATGAGTTTCAGTGCAGGAACTTGAGGGCATGAGATTCAGTGCACGAGTTTCAGAGCATGAGATTCTGGGCATGAGATTCAGGGCATGATTTTCAGGGCAGGAGATTCAGGGCAGGTGTTTCAGGGCATGAGATTCAGGGCATGAGTTTCAGGGCAGGAGATTCAGGGCATGAGTTTCAGGGCATGAGTTTCAGGGCAGGAGTTTCAGGGCAGGAGTTGTAGGGCATGAGTTTCAGTACATGAGTTTCAGGGCAGGAGTTTCAGGGTATGTGATTTAGGGCATGAGTTTCAGGGCATGAGATTCAGTGCTTGAGTTTCAGGGCATGAGGTTCAGGGCATGAGTTTCAGGTCATGAGATTCAGGGCATGAGTTTCAGTCCAGGAAATTGAGGGCATGAGTTTCAGTGCAGGAGTTTCAGGGCATGAGTTTCAGTACATGAGTTTCAGGGCAGGAGTTTCAGGGTATGTGATTTAGGGCATGAGTTTCAGGGCATGAGATTCAGGGCTTGAGTTTCAGGGCATGAGGTTCAGGGCATGAGTTTCAGTCCAGGAAATTGAGGGCATGAGATTCAGTGCATGATTTTCAGGGCAGGAGATTCAGAGCAGGTGTTTCAGTGCAGGAGTTTCAGGGCATGAGATTCAGGGCATGAGATTCAGGGCATGAGTTTCAGGGCATGAGTTTCAGGGCAGGAGTTTCAGAGCATGTGATTCAGGGCGTGAGTTTCAGGATATGAGATTCAGAGCACGTGATTCAGGGCGTGAGTTTCAGGATATGAGATTCATGGCATGAGTTTCAGTGCAGGAGTTTCAGGGCATGAGATTCAGGGCATGAGTTTCAGTGCATGAGTTTGAGGGCAGGAGTTTCAAGGCATGAGATTCAGGGCATGAGTTTCAGTGCATGAGTTTGAGGGAAGGAGTTTCAGGGCATGAGATTCAGGGCATGAGTTTCAGGGCATGAGATCAGGGCAGGTATTTCAGGGCATGTAATTCAGGGCATGAGATACTGGGCATATGATTCAGGGCAGGAGTTTTAGGGCATGTGATTCAGGGCATGAGTTTCAGTGCGTGAGTTTCAGGGCAGGAGTTTCAGGGTATGTGATTTAGGGCATGAGTTTCAGGGCATGAGATTCAGGGCTTGAGTTTCAGGGCATGAGGTTCAGGGCATGATTTTCAGGGCATGAGATTCAGGGCATGAGTTTCAGTGCAGGAACTTGAGGGCATGAGATACAGTGCACGAGTTTCAGAGCATGAGATTCAGGGCATGAGATTCAGGGCATGATTTTCAGGGCAGGAGATTCAGGGCAGGTGTTTCAGTGCAGGAGTTTCAGGGCATGAGATTCAGGGCATGAGATTCAGGGCATGAGTTTCAGGACAGGAGATTCAGGGCATGAGTTTCAGGACATGAGTTTCAGGGCATGAGTTTCAGGGCAGGAGTTTCAGGGCATGTGATTCAGGGCGTGAGTTTCAGGATATGAGATTCATGGCATGAGTTTCAGTGCAGGAGTTTCAGGGCATGAGATTCAGAGCATGAGTTTCAGGGTAGGTGATTCAGGGCAGGAGTTTCAGGGCATGAGATTCAGGGCATGAGTTTCAGGGCAGGAGATTCAGGGCATGAGTTTCAGGGCATGAGTTTCAGGGCAGGAGTTTCAGGGCAGGAGTTGTAGGGCATGAGTTTCAGTACATGAGTTTCAGGGCAGGAGTTTCAGGGTATGTGATTTAGGGCATGAGTTTCAGGGCATGAGATTCAGGGCTTGAGTTTCAGGGCATGAGGTTCAGGGCATGAGTTTCAGGTCATGAGATTCAGGGCATGAGTTTCAGTCCAGGAAATTGAGGGCATGAGATTCAGTGCATGAGTTTCAGAGCATGAGATTCAGGGCATGAGATTCAGTGCATGATTTTTCAGGGCAGGAGATTCAGAGCAGGTGTTTCAGTGCAGGAGTTTCAGGGCATGAGATTCAGGGCATGAGATTCAGGGCATGAGTTTCAGGGCATGAGTTTCAGGGCAGGAGTTTCAGAGCATGTGATTCAGGGCGTGAGTTTCAGGATATGAGATTCAGAGCATGTGATTCAGGGCGTGAGTTTCAGGATATGAGATTCATGGCATGAGTTTCAGTGCAGGAGTTTCAGGGCATGAGATTCAGGGCATGAGTTTCAGTGCATGAGTTTGAGGGCAGGAGTTTCAAGGCATGAGATTCACGGCATGAGTTTCAGTGCATGAGTTTGAGGGAAGGAGTTTCAGGGCATGAGATTCAGGGCATGAGTTTCAGGGCATGAGATCAGGGCAGGTATTTCAGGGCATGTAATTCAGGGCATGAGATACTGGGCATATGATTCAGGGCAGGAGTTTTAGGGCATGTGATTCAGGGCATGAGTTTCAGTGCGTGAGTTTCAGGGCAGGAGTTTCAGGGTATGTGATTTAGGGCATGAGTTTCAGGGCATGAGATTCAGGGCTTGAGTTTCAGGGCATGAGGTTCAGGGCATGAGTTTCAGGGCATGAGATTCAGGGCATGAGTTTCAGTGCAGGAACTTGAGGGCATGAGATACAGTGCACGAGTTTCAGAGCATGAGATTCAGGGCATGAGATTCAGGGCATGATTTTCAGGGCAGGAGATTCAGGGCAGGTGTTTCAGTGCAGGAGTTTCAGGGCATGAGATTCAGGGCATGAGATTCAGGGCATGAGTTTCAGGACAGGAGATTCAGGGCATGAGTTTCAGGACATGAGTTTCAGGGCATGAGTTTCAGGGCAGGAGTTTCAGGGCATGTGATTCAGGGCGTGAGTTTCAGGATATGAGATTCATGGCATGAGTTTCAGTGCAGGAGTTTCAGGGCATGAGATTCAGAGCATGAGTTTCAGGGTAGGTGATTCAGGGCAGGAGTTTCAGGACATGAGATTCAGGGCATGAGTTTCAGTGCAGGAACTTGAGGTCATGAGATTCAGTGCACGAGTTTCAGAGCATGAGATTCAGGGCAGGAGATTCAGGGCAGGTGTTTCACTGCAAGAGTTTCAGGGCATGAGATTCAGGGCATGAGATTCAGGGCATGAGATTTAGTACAGGAGATTCAGTGCATGATTTTCAGGGCATGAGTTTCAGGGCAGGAGTTGTAGGGCATGTGATTCAGGGCATGAGTTTCAGTGCATGACTTTCAGGGCAGGAGTTTCTGGGTATGTGATTTAGGGCATGAGTTTCAGGGTATGTGATTTAGGGCATGAGTTTCAGGGCATGAGATTCAGGGCTTGAGTTTCAGGGCATGAGGTTCAGGGCATGAGTTTCAGGTCATGAGATTCAGGGCATGAGTTTCAGTCCAGGAACTTGAGGGCATGAGATTCAGTGCACGAGTTTCAGAGCATGAGATTCAGGGCATGAGATTCAGGGCATGATTTTCAGGGCAGGAGATTCAGGGCAGGTGTTTCAGTGCAGGAGTTTCAGGGCATGAGATTCAGGGCATGAGATTCAGGGCATGAGTTTCAGGACAGGAGATTCAGGGCATGAGTTTCAGGACATGAGTTTCAGGGCATGAGTTTCAGAGCAGGAGTTTCAGGGCATGTGATTCAGGGCGTGAGTTTCAGGATATGAGATTCATGGCATGAGTTTCAGTGCAGGAGTTTCAGGGCATGAGATTCAGAGCATGAGTTTCAGGGTAGGTGATTCAGGGCAGGAGGTTCAGGACATGAGATTCAGGGCATGAGTTTCAGTGCAGGAACTTGAGGTCATGAGATTCAGTGCACGAGTTTCAGAGCATGAGATTCAGGGCATGAGATTCAGGGCATGAGTTTCAGGGCAGGAGATTCAGGGCAGGTGTTTCACTGCAAGAGTTTCAGGGCATGAGCTTCAGGGCATGAGATTCAGGGCATGAGATTTAGTACAGGAGATTCAGAGCATGAGTTTCAGGGCATGAGTTTCAGGGCAGGAGTTGTAGGGCATGTGATTCAGGGCATGAGTTTCAGTGCATGAGTTTCAGGGCAGGAGTTTCTGGGTATGTGATTTAGGGCATGAGTTTCAGGGCATGAGATTCAGGGCTTGAGTTTAAAGGCATGAGGTTCAGGGCATGAGTTTCAGGTCATGAGATTCAGGGCAGGAGTTTCAGGGCATGTGATTCAGGGCGTGAGTTTCAGGATATGAGATTCATGGCATGAGTTTCAGTCCAGGAACTTGAGGGCATGAGATTCAGGGCATGAGATTCAGGGCATGAGTTTCAGGGCATGAGTTTCAGGGCAGGAGTTTCAGGGCATGTGATTCAGGGCGTGAGTTTCAGGATATGAGATTCATGGCATGAGTTTCAGTGCAGGAGTTTCAGGGCATGAGTTTTAGGACAGGAGATTCAGGGGATGAGTTTCAGGGCATGCGTTTCAGGGCAGGAGTTTCGGGGCAGGAGTTTTAGTGCATGAGTTTTAGGACAGGAGATTCAGGGGATGAGTTTCAGGGCATGTGATTTAGGGCATGAGTTTCAGGGCATGAGATTCAGGGCTTGAGTTTCAGGGCATGAGGTTCAGGGCATGAGTTTCAGGTCATGAGATTCAGGGCATGAGTTTCAGTGCATGATTTTCAGGGCAGGAGATTCAGAGCAGGTGTTTCAGTGCAGGAGTTTCAGGGCATGAGATTCAGGGCATGAGATTCAGGGCATGAGTTTCAGGGCATGAGTTTCAGGGCAGGAGTTTCAGAGCATGTGATTCAGGGCGTGAGTTTCAGGATATGAGATTCAGAGCATGTGATTCAGGGCGTGAGTTTCAGGATATGAGATTCATGGCATGAGTTTCAGTGCAGGAGTTTCAGGGCATGAGATTCAGGGCATGAGTTTCAGTGCATGAGTTTGAGGGCAGGAGTTTCAAGGCATGAGATTCACGGCATGAGTTTCAGTGCATGAGTTTGAGGGAAGGAGTTTCAGGGCATGAGATTCAGGGCATGAGTTTCAGGGCATGAGATCAGGGCAGGTATTTCAGGGCATGTAATTCAGGGCATGAGATACTGGGCATATGATTCAGGGCAGGAGTTTTAGGGCATGTGATTCAGGGCATGAGTTTCAGTGCGTGAGTTTCAGGGCAGGAGTTTCAGGGTATGTGATTTAGGGCATGAGTTTCAGGGCATGAGATTCAGGGCTTGAGTTTCAGGGAATGAGGTTCAGGGCATGAGTTTCAGGGCATGAGATTCAGGGCATGAGTTTCAGTGCAGGAACTTGAGGGCATGAGATACAGTGCACGAGTTTCAGAGCATGAGATTCAGGGCATGAGATTCAGGGCATGATTTTCAGGGCAGGAGATTCAGGGCAGGTGTTTCAGTGCAGGAGTTTCAGGGCATGAGATTCAGGGCATGAGATTCAGGGCATGAGTTTCAGGACAGGAGATTCAGGGCATGAGTTTCAGGACATGAGTTTCAGGGCATGAGTTTCAGGGCAGGAGTTTCAGGGCATGTGATTCAGGGCGTGAGTTTCAGGATATGAGATTCATGGCATGAGTTTCAGTGCAGGAGTTTCAGGGCATGAGATTCAGAGCATGAGTTTCAGGGTAGGTGATTCAGGGCAGGAGTTTCAGGACATGAGATTCAGGGCATGAGTTTCAGTGCAGGAACTTGAGGTCATGAGATTCAGTGCACGAGTTTCAGAGCATGAGATTCAGGGCATGAGATTCAGGGCATGAGTTTCAGGGCAGGAGATTCAGGGCAGGTGTTTCACTGCAAGAGTTTCAGGGCATGAGATTCAGGGCATGAGATTCAGGGCATGAGATTTAGTACAGGAGATTCAGTGCATGATTTTCAGGGCATGAGTTTCAGGGCAGGAGTTGTAGGGCATGTGATTCAGGGCATGAGTTTCAGTGCATGACTTTCAGGGCAGGAGTTTCTGGGTATGTGATTTAGGGCATGAGTTTCAGGGTATGTGATTTAGGGCATGAGTTTCAGGGCATGAGATTCAGGGCTTGAGTTTCAGGGCATGAGGTTCAGGGCATGAGTTTCAGGTCATGAGATTCAGGGCATGAGTTTCAGTCCAGGAACTTGAGGGCATGAGATTCAGTGCACGAGTTTCAGAGCATGAGATTCAGGGCATGAGATTCAGGGCATGATTTTCAGGGCAGGAGATTCAGGGCAGGTGTTTCAGTGCAGGAGTTTCAGGGCATGAGATTCAGGGCATGAGATTCAGGGCATGAGTTTCAGGACAGGAGATTCAGGGCATGAGTTTCAGGACATGAGTTTCAGGGCATGAGTTTCAGAGCAGGAGTTTCAGGGCATGTGATTCAGGGCGTGAGTTTCAGGATATGAGATTCATGGCATGAGTTTCAGTGCAGGAGTTTCAGGGCATGAGATTCAGAGCATGAGTTTCAGGGTAGGTGATTCAGGGCAGGAGGTTCAGGACATGAGATTCAGGGCATGAGTTTCAGTGCAGGAACTTGAGGTCATGAGATTCAGTGCACGAGTTTCAGAGCATGAGATTCAGGGCATGAGATTCAGGGCATGAGTTTCAGGGCAGGAGATTCAGGGCAGGTGTTTCACTGCAAGAGTTTCAGGGCATGAGCTTCAGGGCATGAGATTCAGGGCATGAGATTTAGTACAGGAGATTCAGAGCATGAGTTTCAGGGCATGAGTTTCAGGGCAGGAGTTGTAGGGCATGTGATTCAGGGCATGAGTTTCAGTGCATGAGTTTCAGGGCAGGAGTTTCTGGGTATGTGATTTAGGGCATGAGTTTCAGGGCATGAGATTCAGGGCTTGAGTTTCAGGGCATGAGGTTCAGGGCATGAGTTTCAGGTCATGAGATTCAGGGCAGGAGTTTCAGGGCATGTGATTCAGGGCGTGAGTTTCAGGATATGAGATTCATGGCATGAGTTTCAGTCCAGGAACTTGAGGGCATGAGATTCAGGGCATGAGATTCAGGGCATGAGTTTCAGGGCATGAGTTTCAGGGCAGGAGTTTCAGGGCATGTGATTCAGGGCGTGAGTTTCAGGATATGAGATTCATGGCATGAGTTTCAGTGCAGGAGTTTCAGGGCATGAGTTTTAGGACAGGAGATTCAGGGGATGAGTTTCAGGGCATGCGTTTCAGGGCAGGAGTTTCAGGGCAGGAGTTTTAGTGCATGAGTTTCAGTGCATGAGTTTCAGGGCAGGAGTTTCAGGGTATGTGATTTAGGGCATGAGTTTCAGGGCATGAGATTCAGGGCTTGAGTTTCAGGGCATGAGATCAGGGCAGGTATTTCAGGGCATGTAATTCAGGGCATGAGATTCTGGGCAGATGATTCAGGGCAGGAGTTTTAGGGCATGTGATTCAGGGCATGAGTTTCAGTGCATGAGTTTCAGGGCAGGAGTTTCAGGGTATGTGATTTAGGGCATGAGTTTCAGGGCATGAGATTCAGGGCTTGAGTTTCAGGGCATGAGGTTCAGGGCATGAGTTTCAGGGCATGAGATTCAGTGCATGAGTTTCAGAGCATGAGATTCAGGGCATGAAATTCAGTGCATGATTTTCAGGGCAGGAGATTCAGAGCAGGTGTTTCAGTGCAGGAGTTTCAGGGCATGAGATTCAGGGCATGAGATTCAGGGCATGAGTTTCAGGGCATGAGTTTCAGGGCAGGTGTTTCAGTGCAGGAGTTTCAGGGCATGAGATTCAGGCCATGAGATTCAGGGCATGAGTTTCAGGATATGAGATTCATGGCATGAGTTTCAGGGCATGAGATTCAGAGCATGAGTTTCAGGGTAGGTGATTCAGGGCAGGAGTTTCAGGACATGAGATTCAGGGCATGAGTTTCAGTGCAGGAACTTGAGGTCATGAGATTCAGTGCACGAGTTTCAGAGCATGAGATTCAGGGCATGAGATTCAGGGCATGAGTTTCAGGGCAGGAGATTCAGGGCAGGTGTTTCACTGCAAGAGTTTCAGGGCATGAGATTCAGGGCATGAGATTTAGTACAGGAGATTCCGTGCATGAGTTTCAGGGCATGAGTTTCAGGGCAGGAGTTGTAGGGCATGTGATTCAGGGCATGAGTTTCAGTGCATGAGTTTCAGGGCAGGAGTTTCTGGGTATGTGATTTAGGGCATGAGTTTCAGGGTATGTGATTTAGGGCATGAGTTTCAGGGCATGAGATTCAGGGCTTGAGTTTCAGGGCATGAGGTTCAGGGCATGAGTTTCAGGTCATGAGATTCAGGGCATGAGTTTCAGTGCAGGAACTTGAGGGCATGAGATTCAGTGCACGAGTTTCAGAGCATGAGATTCAGGGCATGAGATTCAGGGCATGATTTTCAGGGCAGGAGATTCAGGGCAGGTGTTTCAGTGCAGGAGTTTCAGGGCATGAGATTCAGGGCATGAGATTCAGGGCATGAGTTTCAGGACAGGAGATTCAGGGCATGAGTTTCAGGACATGAGTTTCAGGGCATGAGTTTCAGGGCAGGAGTTTCAGGGCATGTGATTCAGGGCGTGAGTTTCAGGATATGAGATTCATGGCATGAGTTTCAGTGCAGGAGTTTCAGGGCATGAGATTAAGAGCATGAGTTTCAGGGTAGGTGATTCAGGGCAGGAGTTTCAGGACATGAGATTCAGGGCATGAGTTTCAGTGCAGGAAATTGAGGTCATGAGATTCAGTGCACGAGTTTCAGAGCATGAGATTCAGGGCATGAGATTCAGGGCATGAGTTTCAGGGCAGGAGATTCAGGGCAGGTGTTTCACTGCAAGAGTTTCGGGGCATGAGATTCAGGGCATGAGATTCAGGGCATGAGATTTAGTACAGGAGATTCAGTGCATGAGTTTCAGGGCATGAGTTTCAGGGCAGGAGTTGAGGGCATGTGATTCAGGGCATGAGTTTCAGTGCATGAGTTTCAGGGCAGGAGTTTCTGGGTATGTGATTTAGGGCATGAGTTTCAGGGCATGAGATTCAGGGCTTGAGTTTCTGGGCATGAGGTTCAGGGCATGAGTTTCAGGTCATGAGATTCAGGGCATGAGTTTCAGTCCAGGAACTTGAGGGCATGAGATTCGGTGCATGAGTTTCAGAGCATGAGATTCAGGGCATGAAATTCAGGGCATGATTTTCAGGGCAGGAGATTCAGGGCAGGTGTTTCAGTGCAGGACTTTCAGGGCATGAGATTCAGGGCATGAGATTCAGGGCTTGAGTTTAAGGGCATGAGTTTCAGGGCATAAGTTTCAGGACATGAGTTTCAGGGAATGAGACTCAGGACATGAGTTTCAGGGCATGAGTTTCAGTGCAGGAACTTGAGGGCATGAGATTCAGGGCATGAGTTTCAGGACAGGAGATTCAGGGCATGAGTTTCAGGGCATGAGTTTCAGGGCATGAGTTTCAGGGCAGAAGTTTCAGGGCATGTAATTCAGGGCGTGAGTTTCAGGGCATGAGATTCAGGGCATGAGTTTCAGGGCATGAGATTCAGGACAGCAGTTTCAAGGCATGAGATTCAGGGCATGAGTTTCAGTGCATGAGTTTGAGGGCAGGAGTTTCAAGGCATGAGATTCAGGGCATGAGTTTCAGTGCATGAGTTTGAGGGCAGGAGTTTCAGGGCATGAGATTCAGGGCATGAGTTTCAGGGCATGAGATTCAGGGCAGGTATTTCAGGGCATGTAATTCAGGGCATGAGTTTCTGGGCAGATGATTCAGGGCAGGAGTTTTAGGGAATGTGATTCAGGGCATGAGTTTCAGTGCATGAGTTTCAGGGCAGGAGTTTCAGGGTATGTGATTTAGGGCATGAGTTTCAGGGCATGAGGTTCAGGGCATGAGTTTCAGGGCATGAGATTCAGGGCATGAGTTTCAGTGCAGGAACTTGAGGGCATGAGATTCAGTGCACGAGTTTCAGAGCATGAGATTCAGGGCATGAGATTCAGGGCATGATTTTCAGGGCAGGAGATTAAGGGCAGGTGTTTCAGGGCATGAGATTCAGGGCATGAGTTTCAGGACAGGAGATTCAGGGCATGAGTTTCAGGGCATGAGTTTCAGGGCAGGAGTTTCAGGGCATGTGATTCAGGGCGTGAGTTTCAGGATATGAGATTCATGGCATGAGTTTCAGTGCAGAAGTTTCAGGGTATGAGATTCAGGGCATGAGTTTCAGGGTAGGTGATTCAGGGCAGGAGTTTCAGGACATGAGATTCAGGGCATGAGTTTCAGTGCAGGAACTTGAGGTCATGAGATGCAGTGCACGACTTTCAGAGCGTGAGATTCAGGGCATGAGATTCAGGGCATGAGTTTTAGGACAGGAGATTCAGGGCATGAGTTTCAGGGCATGAGTTTCAGGGCATGAGTTTCAGAGCAGGAGTTTTAGGGCATGAGTTTCAGTGTATGAGTTTTAGGGCAGGAGTTTCAGGGTATGTGATTTAGGGCATGAGTTTCAGGGAATGAGATTCAGGGCTTGAGTTTCAGGGCATGAGGTTCAGGGCATGAGTTTCAGGTCATGAGATTCAGGGCATGAGTTTCAGTCCAGGAACTTGAGGGCATGAGATTCAGTGCATGAGCTTCAGTGCATGAGTTTCAGGGCAGGAGTTTCAGGGTATGTGATTTAGGGCATGCGTTTCAGGGCATGAGGTTCAGGGCATGAGTTTCAGGGCATGAGATTCAGGGCATTAGTTTCAGTGCAGTAACTTGAGGGCATGAGATTCAGTGCACGAGTTTCAGAGCATGAGATTCAGGGCATGATTTTCAGGGCAGGAGATTCAGGGCAGGTGTTTCAGGGCATGAGATTCAGGGCATGAGTTTCAGGACAGGAGATTCAGGGCATGAGTTTCAGAGCATGAGTTTCAGGGCAGGAGTTTCAGGGCATGTGATTCAGGGCGTGAGTTTCAGGATATGAGATTCATGGCATGAGTTTCAGTGCAGGAGTTTCAGGGCATGAGATTCAGGGCATGAGTTTCAGGGTAGGTGATTCAGGGCATGAGTTTCAGGACATGAGATTCAGTGCATGAGTTTCAGTGCAGGAACTTGAGGTCATGAGATTCAGTGCACGACTTTCAGAGCGTGAGATTCAGGGCATGAGATTCAGGGCATGAGTTTTAGGACAGGTGATTCAGGGCATGAGTTTCAGGGCATGAGTTTCAGGGCAGGAGTTTTAGGGCATGAGTTTCAGTGCATGAGTTTTAGGGCAGGAGTTTCAGGGTATGTGATTTAGGGCATGAGTTTCAGGGAATGAGATTCAGGGCTTGAGTTTCAGGGCATGAGGTTCAGGGCATGAGTTTCAAGTCATGAGATTCAGGGCATGAGTTTCAGTCCAGGAACTTGAGGGCATGAGATTCAGTGCATGAGTTTCAGAGCATGAGATTCAGGGCATGATTTTCAGGGCAGGAGATTCAGGGCAGGTGTTTCAGTGCAGGAGTTTCAGGGCATGAGATTCAGGGCATGAGATTCAGGGCATGAGTTTCAGGACAGGAGATTCAGGGCATGAGTTTCAAGGCATGAGTTTCAGGGCAGGAGTTTCAGGGCATGTGATTCAGGGCGTGAGTTTCAGGATATGAGATTCATGGCATGAGTCTCAGTGCAGGAGTTTCAGGGCATGAGATTCAGGGCATGAGTTTTAGGACAGGAGATTCAGGGCATGAGTTTCAGGGCATGAGTTTCAGGGCAGGAGTTTCAGGGCAGGAGTTTTAGGGCATGAGTTTCAGTGCATGAGTTTTAGGGCAGGAGTTTCAGGGTATGTGATTTAGGGCATGAGTTTCAGGGCATGAGATTCAGGGCTTGAGTTTCAGGGCATGAGGTTCAGGGCAGGAGTTTCAGGGCATGAGATTCAGGGCATGAGTTTCAGTGCAGGAACTTGAGGGCATGAGATTCAGTGCACGAGTTTCAGAGCATGAGGTTCAGGGCATGAGATTCAGGGCTTGATTTTCAGCGCAGGAGATTCAGGGCAGGTGTTTCAGTGAACGAGTTTCAGGGCATGAGATTCAGGGCATGAGATTCGGGGCATGAGTTTCAGGGCAAGAGTTTCAGCGCATGAGTTTCAGGGCAGGAGTTTCAGGGCATGAGATTCAGTGCACGACTTTCAGAGCATGAGATTCAGGGCATGAGATTCAGGGCATCACTTTCAGGGCAGGAGATTCAGAGCAGGTGTTTCAGTGCAGGAGTTTCAGGGCATGAGATTCAGGGCATGAGATTCAGGGCATGAGTTTCAGGGCATGAGTTTCAGGGCAGGAGTTTCAGAGCATGTGATTCAGGGCGTGAGTTTCAGGATATGAGATTCATGGCATGAGTTTCAGTGCAGGAGTTTCAGGGCATGAAATTCAGGGCATGAGTTTCAGTGCTTGAGTTTGAGGGCAGGAGTTTCAAGGCATGAGATTCAGGGCATGAGTTTCAGTGCATGAGTTTGAGGGAAGGTGTTTCAGGGCATGAGATTCAGGGCATGAGTTTCAGGGCATGAGATCAGGGCAGGTATTTCAGGGCATGTAATTCAGGGCATGAGATTCTGGGCATATGATTCAGGGCAGGAGTTTTAGGGCATGTGATTCAGGGCATGAGTTTCAGTGCATGAGTTTCAGGTCATGAGATTCAGGGCATGAGTTTCAGTCCAGGAACTTGAAGGCATGAGATTCAGTGCATGAGTTTCAGAGCATGAGATTCAGGGCATGATTTTCAGGGCAGGAGATTCAGGGCAGGTGTTTCAGTGCAGGAGTTTCAATGCATGAGATTCAGGGCATGAGATTCAGGGCATGCGTTTCAGGACAGGAGATTCAGGGCATGAGTTTCAGGGCATGAGTTTCAGGGCAGGAGTTTCAGGGCATGTGATTCAGGGTGTAAGTTTCAGGATATGAGATTCATGGCATGAGTTTCAATGCAGGAGTTTCAGGGCATGAGATTCAGGGCATGAGTTTTAGGACAGGAGATTCAGGGCATGAGTTTCAGGGCATGAGTTTCAGGGCAGGAGTTTCAGGGCAGGAGTTTTAGGGCATGAGTTTCAGTGCATGAGTTTTAGGGCAGGAGTTTCAGGGTATGTGATTTAGGGCATGAGTTTCAGGGAATGAGATTCAGGGCTTGAGTTTCAGGGCATGAGGTTCAGGGCATGAGTTTCAGGTCATGAGATTCAGGACATGAGTTTCAGTCCAGGAACTTGAGGGCATGAGATTCAGTGCATGAGTTTCAGTGCATGAGTTTCAGGGCAGGAGTTTCAGGGTATGTGATTTAGGGCATGAGTTTCAGGGCATGAGGTTCAGGGCATGAGTTTCAGGGCATGAGATTCAGGGCATGAGTTTCAGTGCAGGAACTTGAGGGCATGAGATTCAGTGCACGAGTTTCAGAGCATGAGATTCAGGGCATGAGATTCAGGGCATGATTTTCAGGGCAGGAGATTCAGGGCAGGTGTTTCAGGGCATGAGATTCAGGGCTTGAGTTTCAGGACAGGAGATTCAGGGCATGAGTTTCAGGGCATGAGTTTCAGGGCAGGAGTTTCAGGGCATGTGATTCAGGGCGTGAGTTTCAGGATATGAGATTCATGGCATGAGTTTCAGTGCAGGAGTTTCAGGGCATGAGATTCAGGGCATGAGTTTCAGGGTAGGTGATTCAGGGCAGGAGTTTCAGGACATGAGATTCAGGGCATGAGTTTCAGTGCAGGAACTTGAGGTCATGAGATTCAGTGCACGACTTTCAGAGCGTGAGATTCAGGGCATGAGTTTTAGGACAGGAGATTCAGGGCATGAGTTTCAGGGCATGAGTTTCAGGGCATGAGTTTCAGGGCAGGAGTTTTAGGGCATGAGTTTCAGTGCATGAGTTTTAGGGCAGGAGTTTCAGGGTATGTGATTTAGGGCATGAGTTTCAGGGAATGAGATTCAGGGCTTGAGTTTCAGGGCATGAGGTTCAGGGCATGAGTTTCAGGTCATGAGATTCAGGGCATGAGTTTCAGTCCAGGAACTTGAGGGCATGAGATTCAGTGCATGAGTTTCAGAGCATGAAATTCAGGGCATGATTTTCAGGGCAGGAGATTCAGGGCAGGTGTTTCAGTGCAGGAGTTTCAGGGCATGAGGTTCAGGGCATGAGATTCAGGGCATGAGTTTCAGGACAGGAGATTCAGGGCATGAGTTTCAGGGCATGAGTTTCAGGGCAGGAGTTTCAGGGCATGTGATTCAGGGCGTGAGTTTCAGGATATGAGATTCATGGCATGAGTTTCAGTGCAGGAGTTTCAGGGCATGAGTTTTAGGACAGGAGATTCAGGGCATGAGTTTCAGGGCATGAGTTTCAGGGCAGGAGTTTCAGGGCAGGAGTTTTAGTGCATGAGTTTCAGTGCATGAGTTTCAGGGCAGGAGTTTCAGGGTATGTGATTTAGGGCATGAGTTTCAGGGCATGAGATTCAGGGCTTGAGTTTCAGGGCATGAGGTTCAGGGCATGAGTTTCAGGTCATGAGATTCAGGGCATGAGTTTCAGTCCAGGAACTTGAGGGCATGAGATTCAGTGCATGAGTTTCAGAGCATGAGATTCAGGGCATGAGATTCAGTGCATGATTTTCAGGGCAGGAGATTCAGAGCAGGTGTTTCAGTGCAGGAGTTTCAGGGCATGAGATTCAGGGCATGAGATTCAGGGCATGAGTTTCAGGGCATGAGTTTCAGGGCAGGAGTTTCAGAGCATGTGATTCAGGGCGTGAGTTTCAGGATATGAGATTCATGGCATGAGTTTCAGTGCAGGAGTTTCAGGGCATGAGATTCAGGGCATGAGTTTCACTGCATGAGTTTGAGGGCAGGAGTTTCAGGGCATGAGATTCAGGGCATGAGTTTCAGGGCATGAGATCAGGGCAGGTATTTCAGGGCATGTAATTCAGGGCATGAGATTCTGGGCAGATGATTCAGGGCAGGAGTTTTAGGGCATGTGATTCAGGGCATGAGTTTCAGTGCATGAATTTCAGGGCAGGAGTTTCAGGGTATGTGATTTAGGGCATGAGTTTCAGGGCATGAGATTCAGGGCTTGAGTTTCAGGGCATGAGGTTCAGGGCATGAGTTTCAGGGCATGAGATTCAGGGCATGAGTTTCAGTGCAGGAACTTGAGGGCATGAGATTCAGTGCATGAGTTTCAGAGCATGAGATTCAGGGCATGAGATTCAGGGCATGATTTTCAGGGCAGGAGATTCAGGGCAGGTGTTTCAGTGCAGGAGTTTCAGGGCATGAGATTCAGGGCATGAGATTCAGGGCATGAGTTTCAGGACAGGAGATTCAGGGCATGAGTTTCAGGACATGAGTTTCAGGGCATTAGTTTCAGAGCAGGAGTTTCAGGGCATGTGATTCAGGGCGTGAGTTTCAGGATATGAGATTCATGGCATGAGTTTCAGTGCAGGAGTTTCAGGGCATGAGATTCAGAGCATGAGTTTCAGGGTAGGTGATTCAGGGCAGGAGGTTCAGGACATGAGATTCAGGGCATGAGTTTCAGTGCAGGAACTTGAGGTCATGAGATTCAGTGCACGAGTTTCAGAGCATGATATTCAGGGCATGAGATTCAGGGCATGAGTTTCAGGGCAGGAGATTCAGGGCAGGTGTTTCACTGCAAGAGTTTCAGGGCATGAGATTCAGGGCATGAGATTCAGGGCATGAGATTTAGTACAGGAGATTCAGTGCATGAGTTTCAGGGCATGAGTTTCAGGGCAGGAGTTGTAGGGCATGTGATTCAGGGCATGAGTTTCAGTGCATGAGTTTCAGGGCAGGAGTTTCTGGGTATGTGATTTAGGGCATGAGTTTCAGGGCATGAGATTCAGGGCTTGAGTTTCAGGGCATGAGGTACAGGGCATGAGTTTCAGGTCATTAGATTCAGGGCATGAGTTTCAGTCCAGGAACTTGAGGGCATGAGATTCAGGGCATGAGATTCAGGGCATGAGTTTAAGGGCATGAGTTTCAGGGCATAAGTTTCAGGACATGAGTTTCAGGGAATGAGATTGAGGACATGAGTTTCAGGGCATGAGTTTCAGTGCAGGAACTTGAGGGCATGAGATTCAGGGCATGAGTTTCAGGACAGGAGATTCAGGGCATGAGTTTCAGGGCATGAGTTTCAGGGCAGAAGTTTCAGGGCATGTAATTCAGGGCGTGAGTTTCAGGATATGAGATTCATGGCATGAGTTTCAGTGCAGGAGTTTCAGTGCAGGAACTTGAGGGCATGAGATTCAGGGCATGAGTTTCAGGACAGGAGATTCAGGGCATGAGTTTCAGGGCATGAGATTCAGGACAGCAGTTTTCAAAGCATGAGATTCAGGGCATGAGTTTCAGTGCATGAGTTTGAGGGCAGGAGTTTCAAGGCATGAGATTCAGGGCATGAGTTTCAGTGCATGAGTTTGAGGGCAGGAGTTTCAGGGCATGAGATTCAGGGCATGAGTTTCAGGGCATGAGATTCAGGGCAGGTATTTCAGGGCATGTAATTCAGGGCATGTGTTTTTTTGGCAGATGATTCAGGGCAGGAGTTTTAGGGCATGTGATTCAGGGCATCAGTTTCAGTGCATGAGTTTCAGGGCATGAGGTTCAGGGCATGAGTTTCAGGTCATGAGATTCAGGGCATGAGTTTCAGTCCAGGAACTTGAGGGCATGAGATTCAGTGCATGAGTTTCAGAGCATGAGATTCAGGGCATGATTTTCAGGGCAGGAGATTCAGGGCAGGTGTTTCAGTGCAGGAGTTTCAGGGCATGAGATTCAGGGCATGAGATTCAGGGCATGAGTTTCAGGACAGGAGATTCAGGGCATGAGTTTCAGGGCATGAGTTTCAGGGCAGGAGTTTCAGGGCATGTGATTCAGGGTGTAAGTTTCAGGATATGAGATTCATGGCATGAGTTTCAGTGCAGGAGTTTCAGGGCATGAGATTCAGGGCATGAGTTTTAGGACAGGAGATTCAGGGCATGAGTTTCAGGGCATGAGTTTCAGGGCAGGAGTTTCAGGGCAGGAGTTTTTGGGCATGAGTTTCAGTGCATGAGTTTTAGGGCAGGAGTTTCAGGGTATGTGATTCAGGGCATGAGTTTCAGGGAATGAGATTCAGGGCTTGAGTTTCAGGGCATGAGGTTCAGGGCATGAGTTTCAGGTCATGAGATTCAGGACATGAGTTTCAGTCCAGGAACTTGAGGGCATGAGATTCAGTGCATGAGTTTCAGGGCAGGAGTTTCAGGGTATGTGATTTAGGGCATGAGTTTCAGGGCATGAGATTCAGGGCATGAGTTTCAGTGCAGGAGATTCAGGGCAGGTGTTTCAGGGCATGAGATTCAGGGCATGAGTTTCAGGACAGGAGATTCAGGGCATGAGTTTCAGGGCATGAGTTTCAGGGCAGGAGTTTCAGGGCATGTGATTCAGGGCGTGAGTTTCAGGATATGAGATTCATGGCATGAGTTTCAGTGCAGGAGTTTCAGGGCACGAGATTCAGGGCATGAGTTTCAGGGTAGGTGATTCAGGGCAGGAGTTTCAGGACATGAGATTCAGGGCATGAGTTTCAGTGCAGGAACTTGAGGTCATGAGATTCAGTGCACGACTTTCAGAGCGTGAGATTCAGGGCATGAGATTCAGGGCATGAGTTTTAGGACAGGAGATTCAGGGCATGAGTTTCAGGGCATGAGTTTCAGGGCATGAGTTTCAGGGCAGGAGTTTTAGGGCATGAGTTTCAGTGCATGAGTTTTAGGGCAGGAGTTTCAGGGTATGTGATTTAGGGCATGAGTTTCAGAGCATGAGGTTCAGGGCATGAGATTCAGGGCTTGATTTTCAGCGCAGGAGATTCAGGGCAGGTGTTTCAGTGAACGAGTTTCAGGGCATGAGATTCAGGGCATGAGATTCGGGGCATGAGTTTCAGGGCAAGAGTTTCAGCGCATGAGTTTCAGGGCAGGAGTTTCAGGGCATGAGATTCAGTGCACGACTTTCAGAGCATGAGATTCAGGGCATGAGATTCAGGGCATCACTTTCAGGGCAGGAGATTCAGAGCAGGTGTTTCAGTGCAGGAGTTTCAGGGCATGAGATTCAGGGCATGAGATTCAGGGCATGAGTTTCAGGGCATGAGTTTCAGGGCAGGAGTTTCAGAGCATGTGATTCAGGGCGTGAGTTTCAGGATATGAGATTCATGGCATGAGTTTCAGTGCAGGAGTTTCAGGGCATGAAATTCAGGGCATGAGTTTCAGTGCTTGAGTTTGAGGGCAGGAGTTTCAAGGCATGAGATTCAGGGCATGAGTTTCAGTGCATGAGTTTGAGGGAAGGTGTTTCAGGGCATGAGATTCAGGGCATGAGTTTCAGGGCATGAGATCAGGGCAGGTATTTCAGGGCATGTAATTCAGGGCATGAGATTCTGGGCATATGATTCAGGGCAGGAGTTTTAGGGCATGTGATTCAGGGCATGAGTTTCAGTGCATGAGTTTCAGGTCATGAGATTCAGGGCATGAGTTTCAGTCCAGGAACTTGAAGGCATGAGATTCAGTGCATGAGTTTCAGAGCATGAGATTCAGGGCATGATTTTCAGGGCAGGAGATTCAGGGCAGGTGTTTCAGTGCAGGAGTTTCAATGCATGAGATTCAGGGCATGAGATTCAGGGCATGCGTTTCAGGACAGGAGATTCAGGGCATGAGTTTCAGGGCATGAGTTTCAGGGCAGGAGTTTCAGGGCATGTGATTCAGGGTGTAAGTTTCAGGATATGAGATTCATGGCATGAGTTTCAATGCAGGAGTTTCAGTGCATGAATTTCAGGGCAGGAGTTTCAGGGTATGTGATTTAGGGCATGAGTTTCAGGGCATGAGATTCAGGGCTTGAGTTTCAGGGCATGAGGTTCAGGGCATGAGTTTCAGGGCATGAGATTCAGGGCATGAGTTTCAGTGCAGGAACTTGAGGGCATGAGATTCAGTGCATGAGTTTCAGAGCATGAGATTCAGGGCATGAGATTCAGGGCATGATTTTCAGGGCAGGAGATTCAGGGCAGGTGTTTCAGTGCAGGAGTTTCAGGGCATGAGATTCAGGGCATGAGATTCAGGGCATGAGTTTCAGGACAGGAGATTCAGGGCATGAGTTTCAGGACATGAGTTTCAGGGCATTAGTTTCAGAGCAGGAGTTTCAGGGCATGTGATTCAGGGCGTGAGTTTCAGGATATGAGATTCATGGCATGAGTTTCAGTGCAGGAGTTTCAGGGCATGAGATTCAGAGCATGAGTTTCAGGGTAGGTGATTCAGGGCAGGAGGTTCAGGACATGAGATTCAGGGCATGAGTTTCAGTGCAGGAACTTGAGGTCATGAGATTCAGTGCACGAGTTTCAGAGCATGATATTCAGGGCATGAGATTCAGGGCATGAGTTTCAGGGCAGGAGATTCAGGGCAGGTGTTTCACTGCAAGAGTTTCAGGGCATGAGATTCAGGGCATGAGATTCAGGGCATGAGATTTAGTACAGGAGATTCAGTGCATGAGTTTCAGGGCATGAGTTTCAGGGCAGGAGTTGTAGGGCATGTGATTCAGGGCATGAGTTTCAGTGCATGAGTTTCAGGGCAGGAGTTTCTGGGTATGTGATTTAGGGCATGAGTTTCAGGGCATGAGATTCAGGGCTTGAGTTTCAGGGCATGAGGTACAGGGCATGAGTTTCAGGTCATTAGATTCAGGGCATGAGTTTCAGTCCAGGAACTTGAGGGCATGAGATTCAGGGCATGAGATTCAGGGCATGAGTTTAAGGGCATGAGTTTCAGGGCATAAGTTTCAGGACATGAGTTTCAGGGAATGAGATTGAGGACATGAGTTTCAGGGCATGAGTTTCAGTGCAGGAACTTGAGGGCATGAGATTCAGGGCATGAGTTTCAGGACAGGAGATTCAGGGCATGAGTTTCAGGGCATGAGTTTCAGGGCAGAAGTTTCAGGGCATGTAATTCAGGGCGTGAGTTTCAGGATATGAGATTCATGGCATGAGTTTCAGTGCAGGAGTTTCAGTGCAGGAACTTGAGGGCATGAGATTCAGGGCATGAGTTTCAGGACAGGAGATTCAGGGCATGAGTTTCAGGGCATGAGATTCAGGACAGCAGTTTTCAAAGCATGAGATTCAGGGCATGAGTTTCAGTGCATGAGTTTGAGGGCAGGAGTTTCAAGGCATGAGATTCAGGGCATGAGTTTCAGTGCATGAGTTTGAGGGCAGGAGTTTCAGGGCATGAGATTCAGGGCATGAGTTTCAGGGCATGAGATTCAGGGCAGGTATTTCAGGGCATGTAATTCAGGGCATGTGTTTTTTTGGCAGATGATTCAGGGCAGGAGTTTTAGGGCATGTGATTCAGGGCATCAGTTTCAGTGCATGAGTTTCAGGGCATGAGGTTCAGGGCATGAGTTTCAGGTCATGAGATTCAGGGCATGAGTTTCAGTCCAGGAACTTGAGGGCATGAGATTCAGTGCATGAGTTTCAGAGCATGAGATTCAGGGCATGATTTTCAGGGCAGGAGATTCAGGGCAGGTGTTTCAGTGCAGGAGTTTCAGGGCATGAGATTCAGGGCATGAGATTCAGGGCATGAGTTTCAGGACAGGAGATTCAGGGCATGAGTTTCAGGGCATGAGTTTCAGGGCAGGAGTTTCAGGGCATGTGATTCAGGGTGTAAGTTTCAGGATATGAGATTCATGGCATGAGTTTCAGTGCAGGAGTTTCAGGGCATGAGATTCAGGGCATGAGTTTTAGGACAGGAGATTCAGGGCATGAGTTTCAGGGCATGAGTTTCAGGGCAGGAGTTTCAGGGCAGGAGTTTTTGGGCATGAGTTTCAGTGCATGAGTTTTAGGGCAGGAGTTTCAGGGTATGTGATTCAGGGCATGAGTTTCAGGGAATGAGATTCAGGGCTTGAGTTTCAGGGCATGAGGTTCAGGGCATGAGTTTCAGGTCATGAGATTCAGGACATGAGTTTCAGTCCAGGAACTTGAGGGCATGAGATTCAGTGCATGAGTTTCAGGGCAGGAGTTTCAGGGTATGTGATTTAGGGCATGAGTTTCAGGGCATGAGATTCAGGGCATGAGTTTCAGTGCAGGAGATTCAGGGCAGGTGTTTCAGGGCATGAGATTCAGGGCATGAGTTTCAGGACAGGAGATTCAGGGCATGAGTTTCAGGGCATGAGTTTCAGGGCAGGAGTTTCAGGGCATGTGATTCAGGGCGTGAGTTTCAGGATATGAGATTCATGGCATGAGTTTCAGTGCAGGAGTTTCAGGGCACGAGATTCAGGGCATGAGTTTCAGGGTAGGTGATTCAGGGCAGGAGTTTCAGGACATGAGATTCAGGGCATGAGTTTCAGTGCAGGAACTTGAGGTCATGAGATTCAGTGCACGACTTTCAGAGCGTGAGATTCAGGGCATGAGATTCAGGGCATGAGTTTTAGGACAGGAGATTCAGGGCATGAGTTTCAGGGCATGAGTTTCAGGGCATGAGTTTCAGGGCAGGAGTTTTAGGGCATGAGTTTCAGTGCATGAGTTTTAGGGCAGGAGTTTCAGGGTATGTGATTTAGGGCATGAGTTTCAGAGCATGAGGTTCAGGGCATGAGATTCAGGGCTTGATTTTCAGCGCAGGAGATTCAGGGCAGGTGTTTCAGTGAACGAGTTTCAGGGCATGAGATTCAGGGCATGAGATTCGGGGCATGAGTTTCAGGGCACGAGTTTCAGCGCATGAGTTTCAGGGCAGGAGTTTCAGGGCATGAGATTCAGTGCACGACTTTCAGAGCATGAGATTCAGGGCATGAGATTCAGGGCATCACTTTCAGGGCAGGAGATTCAGAGCAGGTGTTTCAGTGCAGGAGTTTCAGGGCATGAGATTCAGGGCATGAGATTCAGGGCATGAGTTTCAGGGCATGAGTTTCAGGGCAGGAGTTTCAGAGCATGTGATTCAGGGCGTGAGTTTCAGGATATGAGATTCATGGCATGAGTTTCAGTGCAGGAGTTTCAGGGCATGAAATTCAGGGCATGAGTTTCAGTGCTTGAGTTTGAGGGCAGGAGTTTCAAGGCATGAGATTCAGGGCATGAGTTTCAGTGCATGAGTTTGAGGGAAGGTGTTTCAGGGCATGAGATTCAGGGCATGAGTTTCAGGGCATGAGATCAGGGCAGGTATTTCAGGGCATGTAATTCAGGGCATGAGATTCTGGGCATATGATTCAGGGCAGGAGTTTTAGGGCATGTGATTCAGGGCATGAGTTTCAGTGCATGAGTTTCAGGTCATGAGATTCAGGGCATGAGTTTCAGTCCAGGAACTTGAAGGCATGAGATTCAGTGCATGAGTTTCAGAGCATGAGATTCAGGGCATGATTTTCAGGGCAGGAGATTCAGGGCAGGTGTTTCAGTGCAGGAGTTTCAATGCATGAGATTCAGGGCATGAGATTCAGGGCATGCGTTTCAGGACAGGAGATTCAGGGCATGAGTTTCAGGGCATGAGTTTCAGGGCAGGAGTTTCAGGGCATGTGATTCAGGGTGTAAGTTTCAGGATATGAGATTCATGGCATGAGTTTCAATGCAGGAGTTTCAGGGCATGAGATTCAGGGCATGAGTTTTAGGACAGGAGATTCAGGGCATGAGTTTCAGGGCATGAGTTTCAGGGCAGGAGTTTCAGGGCAGGAGTTTTAGGGCATGAGTTTCAGTGCATGAGTTTTAGGGCAGGAGTTTCAGGGTATGTGATTTAGGGCATGAGTTTCAGGGAATGAGATTCAGGGCTTGAGTTTCAGGGCATGAGGTTCAGGGCATGAGTTTCAGGTCATGAGATTCAGGACATGAGTTTCAGTCCAGGAACTTGAGGGCATGAGATTCAGTGCATGAGTTTCAGTGCATGAGTTTCAGGGCAGGAGTTTCAGGGTATGTGATTTAGGGCATGAGTTTCAGGGCATGAGGTTCAGGGCATGAGTTTCAGGGCATGAGATTCAGGGCATGAGTTTCAGTGCAGGAACTTGAGGGCATGAGATTCAGTGCACGAGTTTCAGAGCATGAGATTCAGGGCATGAGATTCAGGGCATGATTTTCAGGGCAGGAGATTCAGGGCAGGTGTTTCAGGGCATGAGATTCAGGGCTTGAGTTTCAGGACAGGAGATTCAGGGCATGAGTTTCAGGGCATGAGTTTCAGGGCAGGAGTTTCAGGGCATGTGATTCAGGGCGTGAGTTTCAGGATATGAGATTCATGGCATGAGTTTCAGTGCAGGAGTTTCAGGGCATGAGATTCAGGGCATGAGTTTCAGGGTAGGTGATTCAGGGCAGGAGTTTCAGGACATGAGATTCAGGGCATGAGTTTCAGTGCAGGAACTTGAGGTCATGAGATTCAGTGCACGACTTTCAGAGCGTGAGATTCAGGGCATGAGTTTTAGGACAGGAGATTCAGGGCATGAGTTTCAGGGCATGAGTTTCAGGGCATGAGTTTCAGGGCAGGAGTTTTAGGGCATGAGTTTCAGTGCATGAGTTTTAGGGCAGGAGTTTCAGGGTATGTGATTTAGGGCATGAGTTTCAGGGAATGAGATTCAGGGCTTGAGTTTCAGGGCATGAGGTTCAGGGCATGAGTTTCAGGTCATGAGATTCAGGGCATGAGTTTCAGTCCAGGAACTTGAGGGCATGAGATTCAGTGCATGAGTTTCAGAGCATGAAATTCAGGGCATGATTTTCAGGGCAGGAGATTCAGGGCAGGTGTTTCAGTGCAGGAGTTTCAGGGCATGAGGTTCAGGGCATGAGATTCAGGGCATGAGTTTCAGGACAGGAGATTCAGGGCATGAGTTTCAGGGCATGAGTTTCAGGGCAGGAGTTTCAGGGCATGTGATTCAGGGCGTGAGTTTCAGGATATGAGATTCATGGCATGAGTTTCAGTGCAGGAGTTTCAGGGCATGAGTTTTAGGACAGGAGATTCAGGGCATGAGTTTCAGGGCATGAGTTTCAGGGCAGGAGTTTCAGGGCAGGAGTTTTAGTGCATGAGTTTCAGTGCATGAGTTTCAGGGCAGGAGTTTCAGGGTATGTGATTCAGGGCAGGTGTTTCAGGGCATGAGATTCAGGGCTTGAGTTTCAGGACAGGAGATTCAGGGCATGAGTTTCAGGGCATGAGTTTCAGGGCAGGAGTTTCAGGGCATGTGATTCAGGGCGTGAGTTTCAGGATATGAGATTCATGGCATGAGTTTCAGTGCAGGAGTTTCAGGGCATGAGATTCAGGGCATGAGTTTCAGGGTAGGTGATTCAGGGCAGGAGTTTCAGGACATGAGATTCAGGGCATGAGTTTCAGTGCAGGAACTTGAGGTCATGAGATTCAGTGCACGACTTTCAGAGCGTGAGATTCAGGGCATGAGTTTTAGGACAGGAGATTCAGGGCATGAGTTTCAGGGCATGAGTTTCAGGGCATGAGTTTCAGGGCAGGAGTTTTAGGGCATGAGTTTCAGTGCATGAGTTTTAGGGCAGGAGTTTCAGGGTATGTGATTTAGGGCATGAGTTTCAGGGAATGAGATTCAGGGCTTGAGTTTCAGGGCATGAGGTTCAGGGCATGAGTTTCAGGTCATGAGATTCAGGGCATGAGTTTCAGTCCAGGAACTTGAGGGCATGAGATTCAGTGCATGAGTTTCAGAGCATGAAATTCAGGGCATGATTTTCAGGGCAGGAGATTCAGGGCAGGTGTTTCAGTGCAGGAGTTTCAGGGCATGAGGTTCAGGGCATGAGATTCAGGGCATGAGTTTCAGGACAGGAGATTCAGGGCATGAGTTTCAGGGCATGAGTTTCAGGGCAGGAGTTTCAGGGCATGTGATTCAGGGCGTGAGTTTCAGGATATGAGATTCATGGCATGAGTTTCAGTGCAGGAGTTTCAGGGCATGAGTTTTAGGACAGGAGATTCAGGGCATGAGTTTCAGGGCATGAGTTTCAGGGCAGGAGTTTCAGGGCAGGAGTTTTAGTGCATGAGTTTCAGTGCATGAGTTTCAGGGCAGGAGTTTCAGGGTATGTGATTTAGGGCATGAGTTTCAGGGCATGAGATTCAGGGCTTGAGTTTCAGGGCATGAGGTTCAGGGCATGAGTTTCAGGTCATGAGATTCAGGGCATGAGTTTCAGTCCAGGAACTTGAGGGCATGAGATTCAGTGCATGAGTTTCAGAGCATGAGATTCAGGGCATGAGATTCAGTGCATGATTTTCAGGGCAGGAGATTCAGAGCAGGTGTTTCAGTGCAGGAGTTTCAGGGCATGAGATTCAGGGCATGAGATTCAGGGCATGAGTTTCAGGGCATGAGTTTCAGGGCAGGAGTTTCAGAGCATGTGATTCAGGGCGTGAGTTTCAGGATATGAGATTCATGGCATGAGTTTCAGTGCAGGAGTTTCAGGGCATGAGATTCAGGGCATGAGTTTCACTGCATGAGTTTGAGGGCAGGAGTTTCAGGGCATGAGATTCAGGGCATGAGTTTCAGGGCATGAGATCAGGGCAGGTATTTCAGGGCATGTAATTCAGGGCATGAGATTCTGGGCAGATGATTCAGGGCAGGAGTTTTAGGGCATGTGATTCAGGGCATGAGTTTCAGTGCATGAATTTCAGGGCAGGAGTTTCAGGGTATGTGATTTAGGGCATGAGTTTCAGGGCATGAGATTCAGGGCTTGAGTTTCAGGGCATGAGGTTCAGGGCATGAGTTTCAGGGCATGAGATTCAGGGCATGAGTTTCAGTGCAGGAACTTGAGGGCATGAGATTCAGTGCATGAGTTTCAGAGCATGAGATTCAGGGCATGAGATTCAGGGCATGATTTTCAGGGCAGGAGATTCAGGGCAGGTGTTTCAGTGCAGGAGTTTCAGGGCATGAGATTCAGGGCATGAGATTCAGGGCATGAGTTTCAGGACAGGAGATTCAGGGCATGAGTTTCAGGACATGAGTTTCAGGGCATTAGTTTCAGAGCAGGAGTTTCAGGGCATGTGATTCAGGGCGTGAGTTTCAGGATATGAGATTCATGGCATGAGTTTCAGTGCAGGAGTTTCAGGGCATGAGATTCAGAGCATGAGTTTCAGGGTAGGTGATTCAGGGCAGGAGGTTCAGGACATGAGATTCAGGGCATGAGTTTCAGTGCAGGAACTTGAGGTCATGAGATTCAGTGCACGAGTTTCAGAGCATGATATTCAGGGCATGAGATTCAGGGCATGAGTTTCAGGGCAGGAGATTCAGGGCAGGTGTTTCACTGCAAGAGTTTCAGGGCATGAGATTCAGGGCATGAGATTCAGGGCATGAGATTTAGTACAGGAGATTCAGTGCATGAGTTTCAGGGCATGAGTTTCAGGGCAGGAGTTGTAGGGCATGTGATTCAGGGCATGAGTTTCAGTGCATGAGTTTCAGGGCAGGAGTTTCTGGGTATGTGATTTAGGGCATGAGTTTCAGGGCATGAGATTCAGGGCTTGAGTTTCAGGGCATGAGGTACAGGGCATGAGTTTCAGGTCATTAGATTCAGGGCATGAGTTTCAGTCCAGGAACTTGAGGGCATGAGATTCAGGGCATGAGATTCAGGGCATGAGTTTAAGGGCATGAGTTTCAGGGCATAAGTTTCAGGACATGAGTTTCAGGGAATGAGATTGAGGACATGAGTTTCAGGGCATGAGTTTCAGTGCAGGAACTTGAGGGCATGAGATTCAGGGCATGAGTTTCAGGACAGGAGATTCAGGGCATGAGTTTCAGGGCATGAGTTTCAGGGCAGAAGTTTCAGGGCATGTAATTCAGGGCGTGAGTTTCAGGATATGAGATTCATGGCATGAGTTTCAGTGCAGGAGTTTCAGTGCAGGAACTTGAGGGCATGAGATTCAGGGCATGAGTTTCAGGACAGGAGATTCAGGGCATGAGTTTCAGGGCATGAGATTCAGGACAGCAGTTTTCAAAGCATGAGATTCAGGGCATGAGTTTCAGTGCATGAGTTTGAGGGCAGGAGTTTCAAGGCATGAGATTCAGGGCATGAGTTTCAGTGCATGAGTTTGAGGGCAGGAGTTTCAGGGCATGAGATTCAGGGCATGAGTTTCAGGGCATGAGATTCAGGGCAGGTATTTCAGGGCATGTAATTCAGGGCATGTGTTTTTTTGGCAGATGATTCAGGGCAGGAGTTTTAGGGCATGTGATTCAGGGCATGAGTTTCAGTGCATGAGTTTCAGGGCATGAGGTTCAGGGCATGAGTTTCAGGTCATGAGATTCAGGGCATGAGTTTCAGTGCAGGAACTTGAGGGCATGAGATTCAGTGCATGAGTTTCAGAGCATGAGATTCAGGGCATGATTTTCAGGGCAGGAGATTCAGGGCAGGTGTTTCAGTGCAGGAGTTTCAGGGCATGAGATTCAGGGCATGAGATTCAGGGCATGAGTTTCAGGACAGGAGATTCAGGGCATGAGTTTCAGGGCATGAGTTTCAGGGCAGGAGTTTCAGGGCATGTGATTCAGGGTGTAAGTTTCAGGATATGAGATTCATGGCATGAGTTTCAGTGCAGGAGTTTCAGGGCATGAGATTCAGGGCATGAGTTTTAGGACAGGAGATTCAGGGCATGAGTTTCAGGGCATGAGTTTCAGGGCAGGAGTTTCAGGGCAGGAGTTTTTGGGCATGAGTTTCAGTGCATGAGTTTTAGGGCAGGAGTTTCAGGGTATGTGATTCAGGGCATGAGTTTCAGGGAATGAGATTCAGGGCTTGAGTTTCAGGGCATGAGGTTCAGGGCATGAGTTTCAGGTCATGAGATTCAGGACATGAGTTTCAGTCCAGGAACTTGAGGGCATGAGATTCAGTGCATGAGTTTCAGTGCATGAGTTTCAGGGCAGGAGTTTCAGGGTATGTGATTTAGGGCATGAGTTTCAGGGCATGAGATTCAGGGCATGAGTTTCAGTGCAGGAGATTCAGGGCAGGTGTTTCAGGGCATGAGATTCAGGGCATGAGTTTCAGGACAGGAGATTCAGGGCATGAGTTTCAGGGCATGAGTTTCAGGGCAGGAGTTTCAGGGCATGTGATTCAGGGCGTGAGTTTCAGGATATGAGATTCATGGCATGAGTTTCAGTGCAGGAGTTTCAGGGCACGAGATTCAGGGCATGAGTTTCAGGGTAGGTGATTCAGGGCAGGAGTTTCAGGACATGAGATTCAGGGCATGAGTTTCAGTGCAGGAACTTGAGGTCATGAGATTCAGTGCACGACTTTCAGAGCGTGAGATTCAGGGCATGAGATTCAGGGCATGAGTTTTAGGACAGGAGATTCAGGGCATGAGTTTCAGGGCATGAGTTTCAGGGCATGAGTTTCAGGGCAGGAGTTTTAGGGCATGAGTTTCAGTGCATGAGTTTTAGGGCAGGAGTTTCAGGGTATGTGATTTAGGGCATGAGTTTCAGGGAATGAGATTCAGGGCTTGAGTTTCAGGGCATGAGGTTCAGGGCATGAGTTTCAGGTCATGAGATTCAGGGCATGAGTTTCAGTCCAGGAACTTGAGGGCATGAGATTCAGTGCATGAGTTTCAGAGCATGAGTTTCAGGGCATGATTTTCAGGGCAGGAGATTCAGGGCAGGTGTTTCAGTGCAGGAGTTTCAGGGCATGAGATTCAGGGCATGAGATTCAGGGCATGAGTTTCAGGACAGGAGATTCAGGGCTTGAGTTTCAGGGCATGAGTTTCAGGGCAGGAGTTTCAGGGCATGTGATTCAGGGCGTGAGTTTCAGGATATGAGATTCATGGCATGAGTTTCAGTGCAGGAGTTTTAGGGCTTGAGTTTTAGGACAGGAGATTCAGGGCATGAGTTTCAGGGCATGAGTTTCAGGGCAGGAGTTTCAGGGCAGGAGTTTTAGGGCATGAGTTTCAGTGCATGAGTTTCAGGGCAGGAGTTTCAGGGTATGTGATTTAGGGCATGAGTTTCAGGGCATGAGATTCAGGGCTTGAGTTTCTGGGCATGAGGTTCAGGGCATGAGTTTCAGGTCATGAGATTCAGGGCATGAGTTTCAGTCCAGGAACTTGAGGGCATGAGATTCAGTGCATGAGTTTCAGAGCATGAGATTCAGGGCATGGGATTCAGTGCATGATTTTCAGGGCAGGAGATTCAGAGCAGGTGTTTCAGTGCAGGAGTTTCAGGGCATGAGATTCAGGGCATGAGATTCAGGGCATGAGTTTCAGGGCATGATTTTCAGGGCAGGAGTTTCAGAGCATGTGATTCAGGGCATGAGTTTCAGTGCATGAGTTTGAGGGCAGGAGTTTCAGGGCATGAGATTCAGGGCATGAGTTTCAGGGCATGAGATCAGCGCAGGTATTTCAGGGCATGTAATTCAGGGCATGAGATTCTGGGCAGATGATTCAGGGCAGGAGTTTTAGGGCATGTGATTCAGGGCATGAGTTTCAGTGCATGAGTTTCAGGGCAGGAGTTTTAGGGTATGTGATTTAGGGCATGAGTTTCAGGGCATGAGATTCAGGGCTTGAGTTTCAGGGCATGAGGTTCAGGGCATGAGTTTCAGGGCATGAGATTCAGGGCATGAGTTTCAGTGCAGGAAATTGAGGGCATGAGATTCAGTGCACGAGTTTCAGAGCATGAGATTCAGGGCATGAGATTCAGGGCATGAGATTCAGGGCATGAGTTTCAGGACAGGAGATTCAGGGCATGACTTTCAGGACATGAGTTTCAGGGCATGAGTTTCAGAGCAGGACTTTCAGGGCATGTGATTCAGGGCGTGAGTTTCAGGATATGAGATTCATGGCATGAGTTTCAGTGCAGGAGTTTCAGGGCATGAGATTCAGAGCATGAGTTTCAGGGTAGGTGATTCAGGGCAGGAGGTTCAGGACATGAGATTCAGGGCATGAGTTTCAGTGCAGGAACTTGAGGTCATGAGATTCAGTGCACGAGTTTCAGAGCATGAGATTCAGGGCATGAGATTCAGGGCATGAGTTTCAGGGCAGGAGATTCAGGGCAGGTGTTTCACTGCAAGAGTTTCAGGGCATGAGATTCAGGGCATGAGATTCAGGGCATGAGATTTAGTACAGGAGATTCAGAGCATGAGTTTCAGGGCATGAGTTTCAGGGCAGGAGTTGTAGGGCATGTGATTCAGGGCATGAGTTTCAGTGCATGAGTTTCAGGGCAGGAGTTTCTGGGTATGTGATTTAGGGCATGAGTTTCAGGGCATGAGATTCAGGGCTTGAGTTTCAGGGCATGAGGTTCAGGGCATGAGTTTCAGGTCATGAGATTCAGGGCAGGAGTTTCAGGGCATGTGATTCAGGGCGTGAGTTTCAGGATATGAGATTCATGGCATGAGTTTCAGTCCAGGAACTTGAGGGCATGAGATTCAGGGCATGAGATTCAGGGCATGAGTTTCAGGGCATGAGTTTCAGGGCAGGAGTTTCAGGGCATGTGATTCAGGGCGTGAGTTTCAGGATATGAGATTCATGGCATGAGTTTCAGTGCAGGAGTTTCAGGGCATGAGTTTTAGTACAGGAGATTCAGGGGATGAGTTTCAGGGCATGCGTTTCAGGGCAGGAGTTTCAGGGCAGGAGTTTTAGTGCATGAGTTTCAGTGCATGAGTTTCAGGGCAGGAGTTTCAGGGTATGTGATTTAGGGCATGAGTTTCAGGGCATGAGATTCAGGGCTTGAGTTTCAGGGCATGAGATCAGGGCAGGTATTTCAGGGCATGTAATTCAGGGCATGAGATTCTGGGCAGATGATTCAGGGCAGGAGTTTTAGGGCATGTGATTCAGGGCATGAGTTTCAGTGCATGAGTTTCAGGGCAGGAGTTTCAGGGTATGTGATTTAGGGCATGAGTTTCAGGGCATGAGATTCAGGGCTTGAGTTTCAGGGCATGAGGTTCAGGGCATGAGTTTCAGGGCATGAGATTCAGGGCATGAGTTTCAGTGCAGGAACTTGAGGGCATGAGATTCAGTGCACGAGTTTCAGAGCATGAGATTCAGGGCATGAGATTCAGGGCATGATTTTCAGGGCAGGAGATTCAGGGCAGGTGTTTCAGTGCAGGAGTTTCAGGGCATGAGATTCAGGGCATGAGATTCAGGGCATGAGTTTCAGGACAGGAGATTCAGGGCATGAGTTTCAGGACATGAGTTTCAGGGCATGAGTTTCAGAGCAGGAGTTTCAGGGCATGTGATTCAGGGCGTGAGTTTCAGGATATGAGATTCATGGCATGAGTTTCAGTGCAGGAGTTTCAGGGCATGGGATTCAGAGCATGAGTTTCAGGGTAGGTGATTCAGGGCAGGAGGTTCAGGACATGAGATTCAGGGCATGAGTTTCAGTGCAGGAACTTGAGGTCATGAGATTCAGTGCTCGAGTTTCAGAGCATGAGATTCAGGGCATGAGATACAGGGCATGAGTTTCAGGGCAGGAGATTCAGGGCAGGTGTTTCACTGCAAGAGTTTCAGGGCATGAGATTCAGGGCAGGTGTTTCACTGCAAGAGTTTCAGGGCATGAGATTCAGGGCATGAGATTCAGGGCATGAGATTTAGTACACGACTTTCAGAGCATGAGATTCAGGGCATGAGATTCAGGGCATCACTTTCAGGGCAGGAGATTCAGAGCAGGTGTTTCAGTGCAGGAGTTTCAGGGCATGAGATTCAGGGCATGAGATTCAGGGCATGAGTTTCAGGGCATGAGTTTCAGGGCAGGAGTTTCAGAGCATGTGATTCAGGGCGTGAGTTTCAGGATATGAGATTCATGGCATGAGTTTCAGTGCAGGAGTTTCAGGGCATGAAATTCAGGGCATGAGTTTCAGTGCATGAGTTTGAGGGCAGGAGTTTCAAGGCATGAGATTCAGGGCATGAGTTTCAGTGCATGAGTTTGAGGGAAGGTGTTTCAGGCATGAGATTCAGGGCATGAGTTTCAGGGCATGAGATCAGGGCAGGTATTTCAGGGCATGTAATTCAGGGCATGAGATTCTGGGCATATGATTCAGGGCAGGAGTTTTAGGGCATGTGATTCAGGGCATGAGTTTCAGTGCATGAGTTTCAGGTCATGAGATTCAGGGCATGAGTTTCAGTCCAGGAACTTGAAGGCATGAGATTCAGTGCGTGAGTTTCAGAGCATGAGATTCAGGGCATGATTTTCAGGGCAGGAGATTCAGGGCAGGTGTTTCAGTGCAGGAGTTTCAATGCATGAGATTCAGGGCATGAGATTCAGGGCATGCGTTTCAGGACAGGAGATTCAGGGCATGAGTTTCAGGGCATGAGTTTCAGGGCAGGAGTTTCAGGGCATGTGATTCAGGGTGTAAGTTTCAGGATATGAGATTCATGGCATGAGTTTCAATGCAGGAGTTTCAGGGCATGAGATTCAGGGCATGAGTTTTAGGACAGGAGATTCAGGGCATGAGTTTCAGGGCATGAGTTTCAGGGCAGGAGTTTCAGGGCAGGAGTTTTAGGGCATGAGTTTCAGTGCATGAGTTTTAGGGCAGGAGTTTCAGGGTATGTGATTTAGGGCATGAGTTTCAGGGAATGAGATTCAGGGCTTGAGTTTCAGGGCATGAGGTTCAGGGCATGAGTTTCAGGTCATGAGATTCAGGACATGAGTTTCAGTCCAGGAACTTGAGGGCATGAGATTCAGTGCATGAGTTTCAGTGCATGAGTTTCAGGGCAGGAGTTTCAGGGTATGTGATTTAGGGCATGAGTTTCAGGGCATGAGGTTCAGGGCATGAGTTTCAGGGCATGAGATTCAGGGCATGAGTTTCAGTGCAGGAACTTGAGGGCATGAGATTCAGTGCACGAGTTTCAGAGCATGAGATTCAGGGCATGAGATTCAGGGCATGATTTTCAGGGCAGGAGATTCAGGGCAGGTGTTTCAGGGCATGAGATTCAGGGCTTGAGTTTCAGGACAGGAGATTCAGGGCATGAGTTTCAGGGCATGAGTTTCAGGGCAGGAGTTTCAGGGCATGTGATTCAGGGCGTGAGTTTCAGGATATGAGATTCATGGCATGAGTTTCAGTGCAGGAGTTTCAGGGCATGAGATTCAGGGCATGAGTTTCAGGGTAGGTGATTCAGGGCAGGAGTTTCAGGACATGAGATTCAGGGCATGAGTTTCAGTGCAGGAACTTGAGGTCATGAGATTCAGTGCACGACTTTCAGAGCGTGAGATTCAGGGCATGAGTTTTAGGACAGGAAATTCAGGGCATGAGTTTCAGGGCATGAGTTTCAGGGCATGAGTTTCAGGGCAGGAGTTTTAGGGCATGAGTTTCAGTGCATGAGTTTTAGGGCAGGAGTTTCAGGGTATGTGATTTAGGGCATGAGTTTCAGGGAATGAGATTCAGGGCTTGAGTTTCAGGGCATGAGGTTCAGGGCATGAGTTTCAGGTCATGAGATTCAGGGCATGAGTTTCAGTCCAGGAACTTGAGGGCATGAGATTCAGTGCATGAGTTTCAGAGCATGAAATTCAGGGCATGATTTTCAGGGCAGGAGATTCAGGGCAGGTGTTTCAGTGCAGGAGTTTCAGGGCATGAGGTTCAGGCATGAGATTCAGGGCATGAGTTTCAGGACAGGAGATTCAGGGCATGAGTTTCAGGGCATGAGTTTCAGGGCAGGAGTTTCAGGGCATGTGATTCAGGGCGTGAGTTTCAGGATATGAGATTCATGGCATGAGTTTCAGTGCAGGAGTTTCAGGGCATGAGTTTTAGGACAGGAGATTCAGGGCATGAGTTTCAGGGCATGAGTTTCAGGGCAGGAGTTTCAGGGCAGGAGTTTTAGTGCATGAGTTTCAGTGCATGAGTTTCAGGGCAGGAGTTTCAGGGTATGTGATTTAGGGCATGAGTTTCAGGGCATGAGATTCAGGGCTTGAGTTTCAGGGCATGAGGTTCAGGGCATGAGTTTCAGGTCATGAGATTCAGGGCATGAGTTTCAGTCCAGGAACTTGAGGGCATGAGATTCAGTGCATGAGTTTCAGAGCATGAGATTCAGGGCATGAGATTCAGTGCATGATTTTCAGGGCAGGAGATTCAGAGCAGGTGTTTCAGTGCAGGAGTTTCAGGGCATGAGATTCAGGGCATGAGATTCAGGCATGAGTTTCAGGGCATGAGTTTCAGGGCAGGAGTTTCAGAGCATGTGATTCAGGGCGTGAGTTTCAGGATATGAGATTCATGGCATGAGTTTCAGTGCAGGAGTTTCAGGGCATGAGATTCAGGGCATGAGTTTCACTGCATGAGTTTGAGGGCAGGAGTTTCAGGGCATGAGATTCAGGCATGAGTTTCAGGGCATGAGATCAGGGCAGGTATTTCAGGGCATGTAATTCAGGGCATAAGATTCTGGGCAGATGATTCAGGGCAGGAGTTTTAGGGCATGTGATTCAGGGCATGAGTTTCAGTGCATGAGTTTCAGGGCAGGAGTTTCAGGGTATGTGATTTAGGCATGAGTTTCAGGGCATGAGATTCAGGGCTTGAGTTTCAGGGCATGAGGTTCAGGGCATGAGTTTCAGGGCATGAGATTCAGGGCATGAGTTTCAGTGCAGGAACTTGAGGGCATGAGATTCAGTGCACGAGTTTCAGAGCATGAGATTCAGGGCATGAGATTCAGGGCATGATTTTCAGGGCAGGAGATTCAGGGCAGGTGTTTCAGTGCAGGAGTTTCAGGGCATGAGATTCAGGGCATGAGATTCAGGGCATGAGTTTCAGGACAGGAGATTCAGGGCATGAGTTTCAGGACATGAGTTTCAGGGCATTAGTTTCAGAGCAGGAGTTTCAGGGCATGTGATTCAGGGCGTGAGTTTCAGGATATGAGATTCATGGCATGAGTTTCAGTGCAGGAGTTTCAGGGCATGAGATTCAGAGCATGAGTTTCAGGGTAGGTGATTCAGGGCAGGAGGTTCAGGACATGAGATTCAGGGCATGAGTTTCAGGGCAGGAGATTCAGGGCAGGTGTTTCACTGCAAGAGTTTCAGGGCATGAGATTCAGGGCATGAGATTCAGGGCATGAGATTTAGTACAGGAGATTCAGTGCATGAGTTTCAGGGCATGAGTTTCAGGGCAGGAGTTGTAGGGCATGTGATTCAGGGCATGAGTTTCAGTGCATGAGTTTCAGGGCAGGAGTTTCTGGGTATGTGATTTAGGGCATGAGTTTCAGGAATGAGATTCAGGGCTTGAGTTTCAGGGCATGAGGTTCAGGGCATGAGTTTCAGGTCATGAGATTCAGGGCATGAGTTTCAGTCCAGGAACTTGAGGGCATGAGATTCAGTGCATGAGTTTCAGAGCATGAGTTTCAGGGCATGATTTTCAGGGCAGGAGATTCAGGGCAGGTGTTTCAGTGCAGGAGTTTCAGGGCATGAGATTCAGGGCATGAGATTCAGGGCATGAGTTTCAGGACAGGAGATTCAGGGCTTGAGTTTCAGGGCATGAGTTTCAGGGCATGAGTTTCAGTCCAGGAACTTGAGGGCATGAGATTCAGGGCATGAGATTCAGGGCATGAGTTTAAGGGCATGAGTTTCAGGGCATAAGTTTCAGGACATGAGTTTCAGGGAATGAGATTCAGGACATGAGTTTCAGGGCATGAGTTTCAGTGCAGGAACTTGAGGGCATGAGATTCAGGGCATGAGTTTCAGGACAGGAGATTCAGGGCATGAGTTTCAGGGCATGAGTTTCAGGGCAGAAGTTTCAGGGCATGTAATTCAGGGCGTGAGTTTCAGGATATGAGATTCATGGCATGAGTTTCAGTGCAGGAGTTTCAGTGCAGGAACTTGAGGGCATGAGATTCAGGGCATGAGTTTCAGGACAGGAGATTCAGGGCATGAGTTTCAGGGCATGAGATTCAGGACAGCAGTTTTCAAAGCATGAGATTCAGGGCATGAGTTTCAGTGCATGAGTTTGAGGGCAGGAGTTTCAAGGCATGAGATTCAGGGCATGAGTTTCAGTGCATGAGTTTGAGGGCAGGAGTTTCAGGGCATGAGATTCAGGGCATGAGTTTCAGGGCATGAGATTCAGGGCAGGTATTTCAGGGCATGTAATTCAGGGCATGTGTTTTTTGGCAGATGATTCAGGGCAGGAGTTTTAGGGCATGTGATTCAGGGCATGAGTTTCAGTGCATGAGTTTCAGGGCATGAGGTTCAGGGCATGAGTTTCAGGTCATGAGATTCAGGGCATGAGTTTCAGTGCAGGAACTTGAGGGCATGAGATTCAGTGCATGAGTTTCAGAGCATGAGATTCAGGGCATGATTTTCAGGGCAGGAGATTCAGGGCAGGTGTTTCAGTGCAGGAGTTTCAGGGCATGAGATTCAGGGCATGAGATTCAGGGCATGAGTTTCAGGACAGGAGATTCAGGGCATGAGTTTCAGGGCATGAGTTTCAGGGCAGGAGTTTCAGGGCATGTGATTCAGGGTGTAAGTTTCAGGATATGAGATTCATGGCATGAGTTTCAGTGCAGGAGTTTCAGGGCATGAGATTCAGGGCATGAGTTTTAGGACAGGAGATTCAGGGCATGAGTTTCAGGGCATGAGTTTCAGGGCAGGAGTTTCAGGGCAGGAGTTTTAGGGCATGAGTTTCAGTGCATGAGTTTTAGGGCAGGAGTTTCAGGGTATGTGATTCAGGGCATGAGTTTCAGGGAATGAGATTCAGGGCTTGAGTTTCAGGGCATGAGGTTCAGGGCATGAGTTTCAGG